>NC_051213.1:35414814-35714814 GCF_015220715.1 Pygocentrus nattereri | reverse complement strand
ATGGTCATCATTTTAAAAATTACAGGCTTTACATCAATATTTACAAGAAGATGGCTGTTATGAAACATTGAAGCGCTGAAACATTGAAGCACTGTTCTGTCTTTGGTGCATTTACACCTGTGTTTTTTGGGGATAATCTCTATTGAGATATATTCCTTGTTCTCAAGGCGCATGAAACAACCAGGTGTAAAGGGGGTCTTAGTAAGCAGAATATCAAATTCAGGTCCATTGTAGCTGCATATAGTCGCATCAAGGCACATTTTGCACTGTACCTGCACTTGTATGTACAACCACATTTCCAAAGAAGTTAGAATGCTGTCCAAAATATAGATAAAATAGAATGCAGTGATATGCAAGTCATGTAAACCATATTTTTAAAGGAAAATACTACAAAGACAATATATTAGATGTTGAAACTGAGAAATCTGATTGTTTCTTGAAAGATATATGCTCATTTTGAATTTGATGCCAACAATACATTACAAAAAAGTTGGGACGGGGGAATGTTTACCAGTGTGTTTAATAACCTCTTCTTTTACCAACACTCTGTAAGCATAAACATTTGGGAACTGAGGAGACCAACTGCTGTAGGTTTAAAAGTAAAATGTTTTCCTGTCCTGCATGATGTAGGATTGCAGCTGCTCAACAGCTCAGGGTCTCCTTTCTTGTACATTTAATTTCATAATGCGCCAGATGTTTTCAGTGGTGACAGTTGTGGACTGCAGGCAGGCCAGTTTAGACTCTTTGTATTTGGAACCATGTTGTTGTAATACATGCAGAATGTGGTTTGCCATTATCATGCTGAAATAAGCAAGGCCTTACCTGAAAAAGATGTTGTCTGGGTGGCAGCATATGTTGCCAAAACATGAATATATCTCTCAGCATTAATGGTGTCTTCAGATGATCACGTCACACATGCACTAATGCAGCCTTATACCATCATGAATACTGGCTTTTGAACTGTGCACTGATAAACTGATTTCCAAAAAAGATTTAAAATGTTGATTTGTCGGACCATAGAACACTTTTCTACTTCACCTCAGTCCATCTTAAATGAGCTTTGGCCCAGAGAAGGTGGCAGCATTTCTGGATCCTGCTCATATATGGTTTGTTCTTCAAATTTTAGAGTTTTACCTTGTTTCTGAACCCATGCAGTGATTTCCACTACAGAATCGTGTCTGATTTTAATGCAGTGCTGCCTGAGGGCCCAAAGATCATGGACAGCAAATTCTGATTTTTGGCCTCATCCCTTGCATAGACATTCCTCCAGATTTTCTGAATCCTTTAATGATATTATGTACGGTAGATGATGAAAATCAAAAGTTCTTTGATATTTTATGTTGCGAAATGTTATTCTTTAATTGTTGAATCATTTGATTGCACAGAGTGGTGAACCCCTCCTCATCTTTATATCTGAAAGCATCTCTAAGATGCTCTTTTTACACCCAATCATGTTACTGACCTGTTGCCAATTAACCATCAGGTGTTTTTTTATCATTACACAACTTTACTAGCATTTTGTTGTCCCCATCCCAACTTTTTTGGAACATGTTGTTGACATCAAATACAAAATGGGCAAATATTTTCCAATAAACCATAAAATTTCTGTTTCAACATTTGATATTTTGTCTTTGTACTATTTTCAATTAAATATAGGGTTTAAATGATTTACACATCTTTGCATTTTGTTTTTATTTACATTTTGCACAGCGTACATCTGACCCTATATCTGCTATGATGAGTTTTTCTAGTGGACTGCGGGTTTTCTCTTGGCTTGACTGAGTAAGGGTCACTTGTTTCCAAAGCTCACCCCTCTGTTATATTCTGCTCTAGGTGTGAGCCACTGTGAAAGGAAGGTGTCTCGCTGCACTAGCCTGAGGAACGTGACACTAGGAGACCTGCTAGAACTTGTAAACAGCCTCCCTGGAGAGAAGGTGAGCGAGGAGGCTGTTAAGGCGTTGGCTCTCTATTGCCCTTCGCACCGCTACATTGCGCAGCTGCTTCACCTGTGGAAGAGCCAGAATGGTGGTCAGGACCTGGTCAAGGCTCTGTCCCACAGCCTACGCAAGCTTCGCTCACGTGGAGCCCCACGGCCCCTGCTGCGGTATCTGAAACGGGTCATCCGCATCATCAGCACCTCGTCTGTGCACCGCGTGTATGAAAAAATGATTGCCAACATGCTCCAGGACAGTTCATGCTTCAAATCCAAACCCTACAATGACTAAAATCCTGGAAGCGTAGGAAGGACGGCTGAAGTGAAGAATTATTTAATTGCAGAGAGAGGTGTATAAAATTTCACTTTTGGATAAAAAGCGGGACAGAAGGGGTGGGTGGGGTTCTGTTTTGGTGTTTTCAGTAGAAGCAATAAGGGACAAAAATACTTTTGTGCCCTGCTTTTCACATCTCTTGTTGGACTGCTTCTACTGAAGCTCTAAACAAAAGAATGTCGGATATGAATGTACAGTACAGTGGAGTGCAATTGTGTTTTATTTAAGTAATGGTGTGTTTAAGGTTTATGTTTATCCCAATTTGCTCTAAAAATTTTCTATTTATCAATTTGTCAGAAAACTGGACTCTGAAACTACATTTCGTATTTGAAAGCAAATTTTATATGTTTATTTTATATTTGTGGCTTTTTTACATTCAGTTTTATTTTATATGAATAGTTTACTTCATAATAAGGTGGCAGTGACAAGCAACATGTTGAACTAGATGTGCACTGTAAATATGTGGCTGAATTTAAAGAGCGTACTAGTCCCATACGTATGTCAAGATACACAAGGTAAATATTTCCACAGCCTAACTTAAATATACAGTTCCATGTCAAAGCTGTTCCCATGTTTTTTTATATTGCATGTCAGGATGCATATTGCATACTGTTTTCTTTATTCATTATGGGATTAAATTTCCTCTGATGCCATTTTTGCTCACGGTTAAGTTGCGAATTTGCTCATATTTCAGAGAACTGGGGAACTCCCTGGCACTTCTCTTTGCAGGCTTTGTCCTGCGATTCTTGCTTTGCTGTATGTTTTGAGTGTATTTTTGAAATCCCTTTGTGTAAATATTTGCCTATATATTTTTTTGCATTGAACATTTTGTATGAATCAGTTCTGTGTGTGCACACCTTTCCTGTCTCTATAATCAAAGGTACATCATCTTGAATGTCACATGGTGCTAGCCACTGGAAGTAGGAACTTCTTTCTACTTTCGCTTACGTGCCGTTCAAACCAGCATGACCTACCATGACTGAAAGTGGCTCCATGTGACTGTTTGAAAAGGGAACATCCTTCTCACCAGGTCATATGCTAGTAGATGTAGCTCTTTGCTATCCATCTGAAACCAGGCTTCCTCGCATAATGACCAAGAGTGATATTTAGAAAGAGGAAACAGGTTTGGGAATCGGGACCGATGGGTTACTTCCACTGGAAGAGCCAGGATTAGTGACTGGCTGACTCATGCCGCGGCTTGTAAAGCAGAAGTGTGAGTACGCTGACTCACCGCCCGTGTAAAAGACTAGTTTCTGTTGTAAGGTGATTCAAGCAGAGGCTGGGATTCAAAGTGAGTAATTCATAGAATGATTTGTTGTTTTAAATCACAAAAGCCCACAAGGGTCAGCCAGGAGACAGACTCTGTAGGAGATCCCCCTCACTGGGTTGACGCAGCAAAGACGACTGTTTGTTGTAGGAACAGGGAGGTTTGAAGTTTTTTTGAAGCTTAAAGCTGGTTGTGACTAGAATTTTTTTCTACTAGTTAAACTGCGCAGTGTGAGGTGGTCAGTAGACATGAACTCAAATAATGTTAACCTTATTATCTGAGCTGTGGGTTTTCTTCCATGAGAAAGCTCAAACCTACTGTGCCAGTTTTCTTGAATCCTAACATTTAGATGCCCTGACCACACTTTTCCACACCTTGAAAGCCACGAAAATGTGTCCAGCTCACTCTCTGATTCCCTTTTCCCAGGACCAGTGCAGAGTTTACTGAATGTCTCCTCCCTGTGTGCTCTTTTTAAATAACTGTAAACAGGAACGTATTGTCTAGCAGAATTTTCCCACTATAATTTTAGTCATTAGGTGAGCCTCACGTGCTGGACATAATGACAGGTCTTTGTGTTCACAAGTACTCTGTCTCTGCACCTTAGGTAAATATTGCTTCAGCCCTGGTTCTACTTGTTGGCTTCCACACAGCCACCATGCCTGGGCTTTTGTTTGCTGTTGCTGAAACCAGCATGAGAGGACCTGGCCAGAGATCAGAAAGCTACGCCTCTGTCGGTGCTCTAAGAAAAGAACTCCAAACAAACTCGGAAATCTCAGCCGCATAGAAAGCACTGGCAGGACTGTGCCGCTGTTGCTCACGTTGCAACAGCCTTGCTACTTCGCCTGTAATGGTATACAGTTCAGACTTGGTCTGGGGAACTTGGTCTTAGTCATCGCGAAAGGAAAAGTGTAACAGAACCTGAGAAGCTGAAAGATGTGATTGTAGTTATACAGATGTTTTACAGTAGTCATGCCCGAAGAAGCCAGTGACCTTTTGGAGCTGGTTTTCCTTTGAGGCTGGTTTTCCATTATGTGATCTTGATAGTCCAGTGACTGACTCTGAGGAAGTCCCTTGCTGTCACTATCATTACAGAAATCTTTTTGTTCAACCCTTATCATTAGGAAGTAAAGTTGACCTTTAAATTTGCCTGTTTGTGTGGACGCAGGTGTATGCATGTACGCGTTTGTATCTGGTCAGCTGAATTGTGAGTAATCATCTAGTCCAAATATCTGTGAGCTATGCTCTGAAAACTAAAAATGTCCTGGGAAAAAGAGAACCACAACCACAAGTTTCTGGTAATAATTTTTAATTCAGCAGAAGTCAGACATCACTCTACATTTATTTAACTTCCAGTCAAAACAGCCATTAAGTACAAATTGTTTATTTTTCAGCATCAGGAAAAACAAAACATATTCACCAGAACATTACAAAAAATCTCAACAACTACATTTCTTTTTTTTCAGTATTTAGTGTCCACTTTTTAGTTTCAGGAGACTTGCTTTAAGTTTTCAAAGAAATCTGCAAAGTTCAGTCTTAGACGTTTGTTGCATTTTCTGCTTCTCACGATTCAAGTGATCCCAAGCACAGAACAGCAGCAGCTTCTTTGATTTGTGTTCTTTTTTATTTTCATTTCTCAGTAACTGCTACACATCCTTTGAGGCTTATAATGTTTAGGTGTCTTTTCACAGGGGAAGGATGGAAAGAAATACCTGTGGGGGTTTTTCAGATCTGAAGCAAGAGTGGAACGTGATCTTCTATCTCTCAGCGATGAACACTTTAAGCACTGTTTATCTGATGTTGACAGAAGTGTTGCTGTGGTGCAGGTTCTGTCACTGACAGTGCAAGCAAGCAAAGTTTATTTATATAGAACTTTTTACAACAGGTGTACAGGTGTCACAAAGCAGCTTCACAGAACAATCAGTATTACAGAAAGAAAAGAAAATCCGGCTCCAAGCCCCCATGAGCAAACCAGTGGCGACAGTGGCAAGGAAAAACCCCCTAAGAGCAAGAGGAAGAACCCTTGAGAGGAACCAAGACTCAGAAGGGGAAACCATCCTCCTTTGGTCAACACTGTAGTTAGTATAAAGTATTATATTACAAACCAGGAAAAACAGGTGGACAGTGGTTAATTAGAGGGTGAGGATTGCACAGCATTGTACAGCAAGAAGCTCAGTGGTGGTCTAGCCAGTCCAGAAGGCTGGCGAGCAGTGACACCCAATCAAGGCAGAAGAGGCAGCAGCATCGGATGCACAGGATGGGCAGCAATTCAGTTCGGCAAAGAAAGGAAAAAACACACAGAGTCAGTTCTGTAATGAGTGACTGATCACAGATTACAGTATAACAGAGCAGCAGAGACTCTGTCAGGTCTAGATCTGACAGGGAAGACTAATCACCAAAGACTTGGCTATACAAGTACATTTTTAGCCTAGACTTAAAGACTGAGGCTTTGTCTGAGTCCCAAACATTAACAGGAGGATTATTCCAGAGCTGGGGGGCTTTGTATGAGAAGGCTCTCCCCCCTGATATAACTTTACTAATTCTAGGTACCAGTAGTAAGCCAGCACCTTGTGATCTAAGTAGGCGTGATGGTTCATAGTAGGAGAGAAGTTCACTCAGGTACTGAGGGGCGAGTCTGTTTAGAGCTTTATACGGTCAGTAATAGAATTTTATAATCAATGCGAAGTTTAACTGGTAACCGGTGTAGGTTTGACAGCAGGGCATTACAGTAATCTAGCTTTGAGGTAATAAATGAATGAACTAACTTTTCTGCATCTTGTAGAGATAATGCATTTCTTAATTTAGCAATATCACAGAGATGCAGGAAGGTTGTTCTAGTAATTATTTATATATGCGTCAAAGGACAGATCAGGGTCCATCACGACACCAAGATTTTTTACAGATGAGCTTGAGGCAACTGAGAAATTGTTAAGTTTAAGTGTTAAGTTAGACAGTTTGTTTCTAGCTGCTTTTGGACCAATAAGCAGGACCTGTTTTATCTGAGTTAAGTAGCAGAAAGTTACTCGACACCCAGTCTTTTACACAGTCCTCAATCTTGCTAAGTTCAATTTTATCATCCGGTTCACTTGATATATATAACTGTCATCGGCATAGCAGTGGAAATTTATGCCGTGTTCACTGATAATGGTACACAATGGTAGCATATATATTGTGAATAATATATGACCTAAAACAGAGCCTTGTGGAACACCATACTTTACGTTTGTGAGGACAGATGAGTCACCGTTTACATTAACAAGCAGACAGCGATCAGTGAGGTAAGATCTGAACCAAGCTATTCCTGTTACCCCTACAAGGTTTTCTAGTCTATCTAATAAGATAGCGTAGTCTATTGTGTCAAAAGGGGCACTAAGATCGAGGAGGACTAGCAAAGACACATTTCCTTTGTCAGAGAATAATAGATCATTTACAATTTTTACTGGTGCTGTCTCTTTATACTATGATGTGGCCTAAAACCAGACTGAATTTTTTCATGTATATGATTCCTAGGAACTTCATTGTTTTGCTACCGCTTTTTCCAAAATCTTAGATATTAGGGGAGATTCGAGATAGATCTATAATTTGATAGTTCGGGATCAGGGTTAGTTTTCTTAATCAGCCGTCTAATTACTGCTAGTCTAAAAGTTTTTGAGATGTATCCAAGGCTAAGAGAGGAGTTTATTATTGACAGAATAGGCTTGGTTATTTCTGGCAATTTTCTTTGAGTAACTCTGTCTGAATCAGATCTAACATACAAGTAGAAGTTTTAACTAGTTCATTTTCTTGAAGTAAGGTAAATGATTCCAGCTTCTCTGCAGTGATTATAATATTCTCAAGATCTAGTCTGCCATTATAAGGCAGCAGGTTTGTAGAGTTTAACTGTGTGTTCTGAATTTTCTGCCAACTATTTTCAATTTTATCACTAAAGAAATTCATTAAATCTTTGCTGCTATAGTCTAATGGCATCTGGGGTTCACTGTTTTGTTCTGTTATTTTAGAAATTGTACTAAATAGTAATCTAGGATTATTCTTGTTGTTTTCTGTCAGAGAGGAGAGATAGGCTGAGCGTGCTGCAGTAAGAGCACATCTATAGTCTATAAGGCTCTCCGTCCAGGCGGACTGGACCACTTCTAATTTAGTCAGATGCCATTTTCGCTCTAGTTGTCTGGCCGTCTGTTTTAAAGCTCGAGTGTGATCATTATACCAAGGGGCGAGTTTTTTTCTGCTGTACTATTTAACTTTTTATTGGAGCCACACTATCTAGGGTAGATCGAAAAGTATCCTCTAAGAACTTGGTCATAATTTCTAAATCAGTAGGATTTGATGGACAGCGGACAGAAGCTGATAATTGTGGAAGGTGCTATAAGTAAAGTGACGGTATTGTCAATAGAGAATATCAATGACATTAAGCAATTTCTGATACGCACTTCATCTTAATCAAAGGTGCTTGAAATATTGAATGGCACCCCAAAATACTGGCTTTACAGGTTTTGCAATGAGTTTCGTTACTACTGCTTGAAATAACCCCACACTGCCTATGCGTTGCTTGCTTTAGTTAAGTTCCATCTACTAGTGTGCATGTACACGTCACTCAGTAGCACACAGGCGCATCAGAAATTATTTCATGGTATCAGTTTTCTCTATTGCCCACACTGACACTGCATTTAAGTTCTGGACATGAATATTTTGCATCAGGTCACTTTTCCACAGTAACCGTTTGTTGGAAAAATAAATATCAATATATTTCTGCTTAGACCAGCATAGATTATTAGACATAGACATAGAATACTAATAGATTTTTACACAGATTAAAAATGTAGACAGGATATTAGTAGATCAGTCCAGATTATGAATGATACACACTTAAAAATGATGGTTCTTCAAAGGATTTTTAGTAAAGAAAAAGGTTCTACATACAACCCTGAACTGATTACTGCAATGGACTGGCGACCTGTCCAGGGTGTATCCTGCCTTCCGCCCGATGACCTCTGGGATAGGCTCCAGCACCCCCCTGCGACCCTGAGGGAGAAGCGGCTTAGAAAATGGATGGATGGATGGATGGATGGATGGATGGATGGATGGATGGCTGGATGGATGGATGGATGGATGGATGGAGGATTAATGGAGATTGTGCTGTAGATGGTTCTACACAGCAGCTAAAAGGGTTGTTCTGTTCTTACAAGCTTGACATCCTGATAATCTTCATGACAATGATACAAGAACCCTTTTCCTTCCATTGAGAACCATACACAACTCCTCCATCAATCATGCAAAGAACCAATTAAGCATCCAAATGCTTCTTTGAGCGTTCATGGTTCTGTATGGAACTACTGTCTTTACTAAAGAACCCTTAAAAGAGCGCAGATTAATACATACTCATTACTGATGAACCTGTTAGAGGAATAAACGCCAATGCTGCTTTCTCATGACTGATGGGAAGTGATTATTAAATACTCTTCTCAGAAAGTGTTTTATCAGTGACGCCCTGCTATAAATAGCCTCGGAGCACACAAAGCATCCGCAAAGGGCAAAAAAGTGAAGTATTAAAGACGCGCCCTCCATCCACGCGCTCACTGATCGCACCCATGCACGGAGCTTCACACCTCTGCAGCGCGCACTGAGCTCACAGCACCGGATCCATCCATCGCTCTGAGAGCAGCATGGTAAGCAGACAGGGCTGCTCTAATCGAACCTCTCTCTCTCTCTCTCTCTCTCTCTCTCTCCCTCTCTCTCTCTCTCTCTCTCTCTCTCTCCCTCTCTCTCTCTCTCTCTCTCTCTCTCTCTCTCTCTCCCTCCATCTCTCTCTCTCTCTCCCTCTCTCTCTCTCTCTCTCTCTCCCTCCATCTCTCTCTCTCTCTCTCTCTCTCTCTCAGTGCCTCTTTAATGTGTATGTCAAAGACTTTGAGCGCGCGCGTTCTATCTCTGCAGATGCTCGTGGTCGTGATATTGGCGGCGCTGCCCGCCTCCGCCGCTGAAACCCCGGACCCCCCACCCACGTTCAGTTACGAGGACTCAGCCATCGGGCGCGTGTTCAGGTGCAGTCTCTGCCGTCCGGGCAGGCACATGAGAGCGCCGTGCACGCGCAGCGAGCCTACAAAGTGTCTCCCGTGTCCGAGCGGCCAATACACTCAGTACTGGAACTACCTGCACCGCTGCCTGCCCTGCCGCGCGCCCTGCGAGCACAACCAGCGCGAGCGGCACGAGTGCACGCCCACCTCAGACCGAGAGTGCGAGTGCGCGCCCGGTCACTACTGGCGCGCGGATCAGTGCGTGAGGCACACGCGCTGCGCCCCAGGGTTTGGCGTCAAACGGACTGGTAAAATACATTATTAATAACAACAACAGTAATAATAACATTACATACATACCTAAGATACATCTAATAGTCTAATGATGAGCCTGTGTCTGCACACTCTGGGTACAACATCCTGTTAAGGTGGGCGTAACGGTGTTTTTCATTAAAGCCAAAATAAATCAAACGCAGAACAAAGGTAAACAGTCTCCCTGAGTAATACACAGTAATATATAGAGCAATGATTTGAAAACATATTGATTTTAGTTAGTAAATATAAAATATTTTAGTGAGTTAAAACTGTGCCAGCCATCCCCGATGTCCCCTACCTTAAAGGTCCAAATACAGCATCTGCTTTTGATAATCTGCTAATAACCTATCAACTATTGATTGTACAGACATAAAATATTCCATTAGTGATTTAGATGCTTATGTGTATGATGATATACACTGAGCACTTTATTAAATGCCATTTCATCAGCTCTACTTATCATGTAGGTGCACTTTGTAGTTCTGCAATCACAGACTGTAGTCCATCTTTTGCTCTGCATACTTTGTTAGCCCCCTTTCATGCTGTTCTCCTGGTTGGTGGACTATTCTCAGTCCAGCAGCGACACTGATGTGTTTAAAAATTCCAGCAGTACTGCTGTGTATGATCCACTCAGACCGGCACAACACACCACCACCACGTCAGTGTCGCTGCAGTTCTGAGAATGATCCACCACCCAAATAGTACCTACTCTGAACAACAGGGTGACAGGGAGCTGACAAAGTATGCAGAGAAACAGATGGACTGTAATTGTGGAACTACAAAGTGCTCCTGTGTTGTCCATGCGCAGCAACATCTAAACAATGTTTATTCATATTAAGGACATGCGCAGCAACATCTAAACAATGTTTATTCATATTAAGGACATGCGCAGCAACATCTAAACAATGTTTATTCATATTAAGGACATATGTAGCAACATCTAAACAATGTTTATTCATATTAAGGACATAGGCAGCAATATCTAAACAATGTTTTTTCATATTAAGGACATAGGCAGCAATATCTAAACAATGTTTTTTCATATTAAGGACATAGGAAGCAACATTGAAACAATGTTTATTCATATTAAGGACATATGTAGCAACATCTAAACAATGTTTATTCATATTAAGGACATAGGCAGCAATATCTAAACAATGTTTTTTCATATTAAGGACATATGTAGCAACATCGAAACAATGTTTATTCATATTAAGGACATATGTAGCAACATCTAAACAATGTTTATTCATATTAAGGACATATGTAGCAACATCTAAACAATGTTTATTCATATTAAGGACATACGCAGCAATATCTAAACAATGTTTATTCATATTAAGGACATATGTAGCAACATCTAAACAATGTTTATTCATATTAAGGACATACGCAGCAATATCTAAACAATGTTTATTCATATTAAGGACATAGGCAGCAATATCTAAACAATGTTTATTCATATTAAGGACATAGGCAGCAATATCTAAACAATGTTTATTCATATTAAGGACATAGGCAGCAATATCTAAACAAGCTCAAGGCTACAAAGTTTAAGGATTCCACTTTACTTGATGTCTCACTTAACTTGAACTCAATTGTGTTAGTTGTTAGTCATTGTTGTGATTTTGTCCCCCCCTGCAGGCACCACACACACAGACACAGAGTGTGATAGATGCCCGCCAGGGACGTTCTCTGAGGGTAACTCTGTGTGCAAACCACACACAGGCTGCAGCGACTCACTGTTCAAGGTCTTTCGGGGGACCAGCTGGCACGATGATATGTGTGTGTCCTGCAATCAGCTTAGAAATGGAGGTAGGCTGAGTCATGCAACCCCTTCATCACCAGTGATGTTTCATTACAAAGCTGTCACGTGATAAACCCAGGGGTGTGTGTGTGTGAGGTCTCATGGGTGTTCTGTCATTTTGGAAACTTCTGAGCAATTTTCTTTCAGAGCGAGGCTGTACAAAGTGTGGCCCATGCACCAAAGTTGATCTGTGAGGACGTTTGATTCGGCCTGTTACAACTTTGCCCAAACAATTGAAAGCCAAAACTGAATGTCAGACTGTTCTTTACTGGAAGAAAATGGAAAAAAATAAAGAAAAATGGCATTTTAACTAAAAAAAAATAGTTACAGACCCTGACTGCCTTACAATTCTGATGTAATTGAGCTTTAAATGATGAGTTAACAAAGTGTGAAACATAGATTCTTGATCTGTTAACATAGAAGCTCAATTCACTCAAGTTTGATCTTAAACCACAAATTCTTTAACAGTGTAGTCCACATTATTTCAAGCCTTTTGTAGTGCTCAGCATAGGGGCTCGTTACAATTAGGAGCTGATACAAAAGGACTCATTTTGGAATAGACCATCTGTCAGTCATACTAGCAATGTAAACTGCTTTAGTATCCAACCTTCCTTTGAGCCTAAAACTGTGATGTCAACCCTTAAAGACGTAATGACATAATTCAAGATTCCATCTCAACGGCTCTGAGTTTTAGTTTTTTTCCCTCTATTTAATCATTAATGCTGCTCTCACTAACTGCTTAGGCACAGCCACTGTGTTAGAGGAGGAAAAGCATTGATCTCTGCAGTCCTGTGTCCCTTCAGGAGCTGGGTTTAACACCCCTGCTTCAACCTGCTTGTTATTAGGTTGTGCTGTGTGTCAGAACTTTCTTCACCACTTTCTGTTTCTATCTAGATGGCATAGCTTTACTCCAAGGCATTTTGCCCATGTTCTTCACCCAAAAGCTGCGAAATGGCAAACTGAAAAGGTTAGTCCGTTTGCTTGAAATGCAGGAGAGGCATCGGAGGTCAGGCTCCAACAAACGGGACGCGCTGTCTCGCTTGAATGAATGGACTAAAAGAGCTCAGGACCATCAGCTTTGGGAGCTACCAGCGAAGCTGGAAAGTTTGCAGCACCACAACATCGCAAAGAAACTGAGGAAGATGTTAAAAGATGTTCAGGGTTCCTCGTATTGTACTGACAAAGATGTAGAAATGTCAGGTTAGTCACTGTGTTAGTAGATTACTTACTATAAATGGTGTATACATTTTATGAACATATAAAGGTCATTACATTTCATTCATGCATACAGGTAATAAAGCACTGGAGTCATTTCTACTGCAACAATAAATAAGTGCATAAATAAGCTTTTTTTCATGTATTATGTTTTGCCTACTGTTGGTCTTTATGTTACTGTGTATTGTGAATTAAACTAGTCGTCTTCTTGTTCTTCATTTTTGTCTTTTTCTTCTTTTTTATTATTATTGTTATCATTATTATTTTTCTTCTTCTTCTTCTTCTTATTATTATTATTATTATTATGCAAATTCAAATGTTCAACCTTTGCTATCCAGTGCACAATGGGTAGATGTTGTACATTTTCGGTGGATAAGGAGGTTGTGTAAAGGTCTGTGTGAAGAAGCCTTGATAAAAACTTTAGCACTTTTCTCAGCATGTGATTCCCAGGGATGGCGCTAGTGTGACTAGACAAAGGTGGGCAGCCTGTTCCCCATATATAGGGGAAAATAAAGGTTGGAAAATACTCATATAAAAATGTATTATTACTGGTTTTTATAATAAAAATACAATAAGTGTTAGAAGTGGACCTCAGAAAAAATGAATGCTTGAACTTGTAATACTGATGTTACGTATTATGTATTTGAGTGTAAGTGGTCATTTCTGTAAATGCACTGCTTGTAAAGACACATAAAGCCAGACAGAAAGGGTATAAAATAAATATAAATATAAAATATTAAGTATTTCATTGTTCAACATTCCTGCGGCCCAGAAGGAGAAGCAGCTTAGAAGATGTGTGTGTGTGTGTGTGTGTGTGTGTGTGTGTGTGTGTGTGTGTGTGTGTTTCTAAATTGGATACCATTTGGTAATTAAGCTAACAATTACTGTGGCTGTAAGTTAAAGGTGAATTCCAGCACATTTTCAAACTTGATTATTAAGTAAAAACATTAATTGGATTAGTTGTAAATAAAGTGTTTTTGATATGAGGTGGTTCAGTGCAGAGAAAGTGACTGTGTGAACTTACACGTGCCTTCTGAGTTTTAATATGTACTGTTAATGGTGGTAAAAATGTAAAAATCATTCTGAATGATTCTGTTTACATCTTAACCACAAAATGTTAAAAATGGTTGAATTCCCATGTAAGTAGATACAAAGGTACAATAAAAATTGTACCTTAAAATAAAATAAAAATTGACTGTGCTGCTTTGAGGTTCCCTCTTAAGAATATTCCTATCTAATGTCCATAGTTTTACGGTGATTCACAATAACTCTAGAACAGCAACACTATTATTATTAATGATACTTTTTTAACATTTAACCCATCCATGAAGTGAAACACCACATACACACTAGTGAATACACACTAGGGTGCAGTGAGCACACTTGTCCAGAGCAGTGGGCAGCCCTATCCACAGCACCCAGGAGCAATTGGGGGTTAGGTGTCTTGCTCAAGGGTACTTCAGTCATGTACTGTCAGCACTGGGGATCAAACCAGCAACGTTTCCAGTTACAGGGCCAGTTCCCTAATCTCCAGCCCACGACTGCCCCAGACTGCTGTGTCTGATCTAGTTGTAAAAGCGCAACACAATAACATGCCACTACCATGTCAATATCACTGCAGTGCTTAGAATGAAAGAGCACCTGCTCTGTGATGGTCTTGTGGGGGTCCTGACAAAAGATGAACAGGCTAAAAGGGGGCTAACAAAGTATGAGAGAAACAGACAGTAATTGTAGAACTGCTACGTGCACCTATATGATGAGTGGAGCTGATAAAATGAACAGACAGTGTAGAAGGAAGTTATTTTTAATGTTATGGCTGACTGGTGTTTATATATAGTAGTAGTTTAGATAAACAGGCTACAATCAAAGGTCAATTTTAATGAGTTTTAGGAAACCCAGCCCCCTCAAAAATGGCATCTTCCCTGTTGAATTTGCATTGATATTGAGTACGAGGCAGAGTTTTGCTCTCATTGTTAGCACCTTCTTTGGAGTAAAATAGCTAAAAGCGTCACTGTCTGGTGATTTACATTGCAAATGTGTTTGCGTGTGGGGTTTGTGAGGGAGGACTATGCAGCACTGTCTGCATGAAGCAGTGGCTAAATATTTAGTCATTCATGGTATTGGGTTTTTCCAAGAAGCCCTCAGGTGAGGAAACAGCAGCCGAACACATTGGATTTACAGTTGTGTATCAGTCATGACGCTGCTACTGATAAACACAAATTTCCACAGAAATCGGAGGTATTTTACAGAGCTAGCTAATGATCAGGAATCCAACAGGGGAAATATATGGAATTGGTTGGCTCAGTAGGTGGTCTGAGTTAGACTTGTGGCACAACTGTAGCATTGCAACGGCAGCACAGAGTGTAATAATTCCAGTCCAGATTCCTTTGGGTTTCTCAGTAACGGATGCAATGGAGACAAATCGAGTCACTTTATACACTTTATTTTCAGCGAACCACACACATACCGAGGGGAGAGAGAAGAAAGAGCAAGAGATTTGGAGGGTACGGCCTTTGTAAATATCTGTGGTTAATAATGGAAGCTAAAGCGGTCTTGGTTATGTGTCATGAGCTGATGATATCCACAGGCTGAAGGCTCAGTAAAGGCTCATTGTGAGCCACTTCCCATGCCACTCATCCGAGGCCCTGCCAAGCAAGTGCAGAAGTCATTACAGAGAGGCCAAGCAGCACTCCAACCACAAACGAAGGCAAAAGCACATTGGGTATTTTAACGGGAAATTATATATACAGCTAAAGGGGAATTACATGGACGTGGTTGCGTTGTCATTTCAAGATGCCTTTTGGGATTATTTCAGTTTAAACCTGCTTTCTCTCTCTCCATTATTCAGCTCTCAGCTCACGCTCCTAAAGCCACTAACGCCATTGTTAGTTTAAACGAGGGGAAGTCCATGTTCCCAGCAAATTTTTTTTTATTGCCCGTTGGAAAGAAAGTCTTTTCTGCAGAAGCCTTCTCTCAGGCCTGAGGCCTCTTCTCAAATGAAGAGTGGAGGAACAAGTGAAAGTCTTATTTTTTCGTGGGAGGAATTTCCCCAGGAAGTTGAACTCGCTGGCTCTGGCAGGACGGGGTCAGAGGGCTTCAGGCCAGCGGCAACTGTGCCAAGCTGCTTTCCAAAATAGCCACTGATGTTTTCATCACTCACCCCTCACCAGCCTGCACCAGACAGCTGAAAGACACTGCTGGCCGCTCCACACAATGTGATTCACCCAGTGCTCTGGGGATTTATTTTTCTTTTCTTCCTAATGCCTGGAAAGTTACAAGAGCGTATCCCCCCAAAACCTCCACAAACACCAACGTGTCTGCTAAATGTTTGCACAAGTGCAGGTGGGTGTCTTCTGCCTGCCTTACGGGTCCCTGATGATGCAGGCTGATACATTATCTGTCTGCAGACATGTCACCCCGAGCGAACGGGGAAGTCCAACAGTGCTCTTTGTGCTCTCAGAGCATCACATGACAAACAAAGCATTCGAATGCAGGAGAACCAGTGAAAACTGATACTGTCCCACATACACACTACACAGAGACAGGACAGAGAGAGAAAGAGAGAGTGAGAGAGCTGTGATTAATTAAAAGCCTAGACCTGTCTTCACAAAGCCTCTCAGAGTATGACTGCAGATCTGCGATCTCTCTTATTTGATTCCTCTCTTATATACAGTGTAATGCAATATTACTGATACTAGCTATACATCAATTTACTGGAGCATTAATTATCAATAAATCACAGTAAAATAACTTCATACTGTGACTCCACATTCATCTGGAGCACAAGAGTACAGTGATGTAGCTACATTTTACAGTACAGCTACAGTAATAAGCTATAATTAAAATACTGTATTCTCCTGTATTTTTATTTTTACAGAACTGTAAAAGTAATGATACACAGTATCCAATAGTTTACTATGAATTTACATATGATTTATATATAAAAGTGTTCATTAAAAAAAACAATATGAATGATCATACAGTTTTGCACTGTATAGGCGCATCTCAAATATGTATTTTTAAAATGCAAATACAAATTTAGCAGACATTTAAATTTTGCTAATAATTTTCCCAAACATGAACAAAAACTTCTATGTGACTGGACGGGAACCCTCAGGGGCTTCACAGAAAGCCTAATGATTTCTTGGAATTTAAAATCCATGTGTGTAATTTTTAGTTCCTTTTATTGAATAGAATCATTAGTATTACAGTACTACTTTTGTTTCACTGTTAAGTTTAGACAGATACAAAGGGATAAATGTTTGAAATGCAATGGAAATGAGTGGAAAATTGGTCAATTAGGAACTGCTTTTCAGATATCAAAGTGAGCATTCCTATTGGTTAGGACTTCAAGAGCTGAAGAGAAGGCCTAGTGTGTTAGATTAACACTCAGCATAATTTCCAAATTTGTGAGAAAAAAATGTCACTCTCGTCCTTCTGGAAGTCATCACTGGCTGTGAATACAATGAGCCAGTGACTCTCTAACTGGCAGTCTCACCAATGGGTTGTTGGAAATGGGAAACAGCAGTGGCAGTTCTGAAATAGGCCTTGCTACTGAGTCACCGTGGAACTGCTACAAGGTCAAATATATGGTACAACGTCTGTCACAAGTTTCAAATCAAACATGGAAGGTTTTTTTAGAAGCTTCAAAAATCTGTGTTTAAATTATAACTCTTAGCTTAGCACTGTCTAATCCTATCAGTATGTTAGCAGAAGTGAGCATTTTCAGAGAGGTGAGTTTTTCAATTCTTTCAGGCCAAGGCTATGTCAAATCAAATCAAATCAAATTTATTTGTATAGCGCTTTTTACAACGAATGTTGTCACAAAGCAACTTTACAGAATTTCGGAAAAGACAAAGTTTCAACAGGATTGTAAGAATGTACAGAAACCCCCCAGTGAGCAAGCCAGGGGCAACAGTGGCAAGGAAAATCTCCCTCACATCTGAGGAAGAAACCTTGGGAGGAACCAGGCTCACCAGGGGGGACCCATCCTCCTCTGCTCAAACTACTTACAAGTGATTATACTACTAATATTAGTAGCAGTAATATTGGTATTAGGAATAACTAGGAGTCTATGAGAACATCAGTGTAGGGTGGGCAGCTCGTCCAAGGCTGGTGGTGGCAGCTGGGGCATGGGCAGCTGGTCTGAAGTGGGTAGCAGGAGGGCTCGGCAGTCAGTCGTTCTTCAGTGTCCAGCTAGACATATGGGTGATTGTATACTCGGAAAGAAAGCAGGGAGATGGAATTAGTTTTATTCTATCTGTTTGTACATAAGCAGGGGATGTAAACATTTACAGAGTGTGGCTAATGACTCCAGCAGATCTGACTATGACAGCTTAACTAAAAGGAGAGAACCAGAAGGACACACAGACACGGCAGCACTCTGAAACAGTTTGACATCCCTCCGCTCCACCGTCCACAAACATGAGTGACCGTGTGCGAGCAGCGGGACGACAGCACCAGCGTCTCAATTTACTATAATTCCCTGTGTCCATGGACCCCTGGATCTGCTGCCTTTATCTAAGGGGGAACATTAGCTACCAAAAGCTAAACTGAACAAGTGAGTTTTCAGCCTAGTCTTAAAGATTGAGACTGTGTCTGAGTCCCGAACAGTTTCTGGAAGATCATCCATGTTTTTGGCAATTCCTATAAACATTAACATTATGTCAGCATATTAGTGTTCCTGCAACTAAAAAATTCAAAAGAAATTTTATGTAAAACTTTAAAAGTCTTTTAAACACCAAAACCAGGCTGATAGCTACATATACACCACACCACCCCAAAACACATTTATTCCCTCTGTCACTCCAAAACCAGTCTCTCATCGTATTCTCAGATTCATCTTCTAAATGGGTGTTATGTGAGCGTTAGTTACTGAAACTGAGCCTGTGCTGTGGTGGGTTTCACCTGTAACTGGCTAACTAAACTAGCATTAGAATTGCCCAGCAGGGTCCAACTCAAAGCACCACAGAACAAGTATATGTTACTTCAATGACAGTCATTTGGATTTGCACTCTCAGGTTGAAGTCTTTATCCTCTAAATGTATGTTTTTTAAGTATCAATTTAGTGGAACCAAGTCTGTACTGCTGTGGCAGACACACTCCTGTTAGCTTAGCCTAGCAGGCTACAGCTTAAAACACTACAAAAAAGGTTTGATTTTGGTTTTCAACACCAATCAGTGACTTTGGTCTTGCTGTTTTAAGTGTTTTGTCATTTATACTTGTGATAGCAGATCATCATCTAAACTGTACTTGGGTGTTTGGATCTAATTAGTTGAGCTAAGTTAGCTAGAATAGGGGTTCTCAAGCTTTTCCAACCCAAGGCCCAACTGTTTATAACTACAAAGCATAGTAGCCTGAAAAAGATGAGATCATCCTTCTCAGCTGAATTACAGAAACCAATATTTGCAGTAATGTTAAAAAACTCAACATGTTACACACATTTGCAGAAATATTTATAATGTGGTGGGGGGGGGGTTAAAAAGAATAGAAATGTACAAGGTAGATGTGGGCTGTGATCAGTGTGTCAGTACGTCACGTTTTCACTGAAAATACTCCACAGTCTTTGGTCTGGAGATGTCTCTTTAGTTGTGAGGGTTTTTGTAATTCATTTGAAACAGCCAAACCACATTGCACTCACTGGCCTTTTGGATTAGCGTCGTCACAATCAACAATAATAAACCTTACTTGATACATGCTTTTTTAGGATTGGTTTATCAATTTGAGTTTAACCACTCAGGATGCTGATGCTCAGCCAAAACTGTTAGCCAGCTCTCTGTGTTCAGCGTAGTTGTGGCCAACTATAGCTCTCTTATGAAGCACAATGACTTGTGCATAAGTTGTGTCTTCTTTCATAGCAGTAAACACTGCAGAATTTTTCATTAAAACACAAAAACGTTGATTGCAGAAAATATACTCTTCAGTAATGACACTTTTTTATTGTTACACACTGATTTTCAGACTTTGGGACACACTTACATCCAAACTCTGGGGTCTAACTGCTCATCACATGGTCATGATGGACAGAGATTCAGTCTCACTTGCTGCTCTAAATTCTGTGGCTTCAGTAAGGCTCTGCCTATAGACTAAAACTCTTCCAAAGCCACATACTACCATAATATATGCATCCATCGATCCATCCATCCATCCATTATCTTCCGCTTCTCCGGGGTTCGGGTCGCGGGGGCAGCATCTTTAGCAATGAGGCCCAGACCTCCCTTTCCCCAGGCACTTCCACTAGCTCTCCAAGGGGGATTCCGAGGCGCTCCCAGGCCAGCTGGGCGATATAGTCATGCCAGCATGTCCTGGGTCTTCCCCGGGGTCTCCTCCCAGGTGGACTTGCCTGTGACCTCTCCCGAGGGAGGCGTCCAGGAGGCATCCTAACCAAATGGCCGAACCACCTCAGCTGGCTCCTCTCGACATGAAGAAGCAGAGGCTCTACTCCGAGTCCCTCCCGGATGACCGAACTTCTCACCCTATCTCTAAGGGAGAGTCCAGACACCTTGCGGAGGAAACTCATTTCAGCCGCTTGTATTCGCGATCTCGTTCTTTCGGTCATTACCCAAAGCTCATGACCATAGGTGAGGGTGGGAACATAGATCGACCGGTAAATCGAGAGCCTTGCCTTATGGCTCAGCTCTTTCTTTACCACAACAGACTGGTAAAGAGCCCGCATCACTCCTGACCCAGCACCAATCCGCCTGTCAATCTCCCGCTCCCTTGTACCATCACTCGTGAACAAGACCCCGAGATACTTGAACTCCTCCACTTGAGGCAAAAGCCTATCCCCGACCCAGAGAGGGCTCTCCACCCTTTTCCGCCTGAGAACCTTTAGAGGTACTGATTCTCATCCCGGCCGCTTCACACTCTGCTGCAAACCGATCCAGCGAAAGCTGAAGTTCGCGGCCTGATGTCCCCAATAGGACCACATCATCTGCAACCAGCAGCGATGTGACCCTGAGGTCATCAAACCGGACACTCTCCATTCCCTGACTGCGCCTAGAAATGTTATCCATAAAAATTATAAATCGGAGACAAAGGGCAGCCCTGGTGGAGTCCAACTCTCACTGGGAACGAGTCTGACTTACTGCCAGCAATGCGAACCAAACTCCAGCTTTGTTTGTACAGGGCCTGAATGGCTCGTAGCAAAGAGCCATGTACCCCATACTCCCAAAGCACCTCCCACAGAATACCCTGCGGAACACAGTCAAATGCCTTCTCCAGATCCACAAAGCACATGTGGACTGGTTGGGCAAACTCCCATGAACCCTCCAGAATCCTGGAGAGGGTGAAGAGTTGGTCCAGTGTTCCACGACCAGGGCGGAACCCGTACTGCTCCTCCTGTATCCGAGGTTCGACTATAAGCCGGACTCTCTTCTCCAGTACCCCTGCATAGACCTTACCAGGGAGGCTGAGGAGTGTGATTCCCCTGTAGTTGGAACACACCCTCCAGTCCCCTTTTTTAAAAAGAGGCACCACCACCCCAGTCTGCCAATCCAGTGGCACCACCCCCGATGTCCACGCAATGTTGAAAAGGCGTGTCAGCCAAGACAGCCCCACAACATCCAGAGCCTTGAGGATCTCATCCACCCCTGGAGCCTTGCCACCAAGGAGCTTCTTAACTACCTTAGCGACTTCAGCCTCAGTAATGGACAAGCCTATTCCCATGTCCCCACACTCTGCCTCCTCACTGGAGAATGTGTCGGTGGGATTGAGAAGGTCCTCAAAGTATTCCTTCCACCGCCCAATGACGTCTTCCGTCGAAGTCAGCAGCACACCATCTCCACTATATACAGTACTAGTGGCACACTGCTTTCCCCTTCTGAGTCACCTGACGGTTTGCCAGAATCTTTTTGGAGCCAACTTAAAGTCACTTTCCAAGGCCATACCAAACTCCTCCCATACACGGGTTTTTGCCTTGGCGACAACTGAAGCCGCAGATCGCTTGGCCTGTTGATACCTGCCAGCTGCCTCTGGTGTCCCACAGGTCAACCATGCACGGTAGGACTCCTTCTTCAGCTTGACGGCATCTCTCACCTGGGATGTCCACCACCGGGTTCGAGGATTACCGCCCCGACAGGCATCATCTACCGTACGGCCACAGCTACAGTCAGCCGCTTCAACAATGGAGGAACGGAACATGGCCCATTCTGAGTCAATGTCCCCCACCTCCCCCGATATCTGGTCAAAGTTCTGACAGAGGTGTGAGTTGAAGATCAATCTGACAGGTTCTTCTGCTAGACGTTCCCAGCAAACCCTCACTATACGTTTGGGCTTGCCTGGTCTGACCGGCATCTTCCCCCACTACCTGATCCAACTCACCACCAGGTGGTGATCAGTTGACAGCTCAGCTCCTCTCTTTACCCGAGTGTCCAAAACACACGCATGCACACGTGAAGTTTTTTTGGACCATAATATATAGTAGGTCAAAATAGTTTGTCATCATTAGAGGTCCAATCATTAGAATAGTGCACAGTACATTAGCAGTACAGTAGTGTCAGGTTTTTGATGCAGCTTTTGGGTTTGTGTAGTGACATGAATGAATAGAGTTTTGTTTATTTAAAAATTAAACTCTTTCAACTTCACTTTAAAAGAAGTAAAAATCTTTAAAAACATTAAAAAGATACAAAAAATGACAGTATTATTTTCAGAAGTTTGGGACAGACACCTCCCAATGGAAAGTAAATGATGATGATAAGTAATGGTTTTGTATATACTTAGCTTATTACTATCTTTATTAATGACTTGGGTTTAAATAGATCCTAACATAATAGCCCTTGTTAAGATCTAAGCTTTGAATACTTCTTTTTTTTAAATAGTTTTTACTGTGAGGCAGTCTGAACTAAGCTCGTAGAATGTACCATATATCTCTCAGCCTTTCCAGCTGTATCCGGAGTGAGACATTACCCCACAGAAAGTGCTCTTGATTGCGTCATTTTCCACAGGGCTAAGTCCAGTGCAATCATATGACATCATCGAAGTGTGACAATAGTGACCTAGCAGTAGAGAGATTTTGTGTATTGTCATGTTGTTTTATAATAAACAAAACCTTTCTATTTGCTTTATACATCACATTTGTATAATATCACACATCTACTGGACATGTTTAAACAGTCAGGGTTCGGTGTGATAATTTCATAGGTTATTTTTATAGGTTTTATTTACATACAGTGATAACTTTCAGACCTACAGAGTAGACTTAGTTATAATACATTGGGTTGTTTGTCAAATATTGTTAGCAGCACTCTTGAAATACAATAGAAGAGGCATTCTATATATGAATTTGTTAGAACTTCATTCTTGATGTTATACAGCTTTCTCAATCATTTTACAATCATCTACAACTCTGTTCAAGTTTGGAACCAATATTTTCAACATTATAAAGCCAATTTGATTGTATATAATTGTATAAAATGATTTTCATATATTAGGGCGGCACGGTGGCGCGGTGGGTAGCGCTGTCGCCTCACAGCGAGGAGGGTCTGGGTTCGATTCCCTGGCTGGGGGACCGGGGTCCTCTCTGTGTGGAGTTTGCATGTTCTTCCCGTGTCTGTCTGTCTGCCCTGTGATGGACTGGCAACCTGTCCAGGGTGTATCCTGCCTTCTGCCCAATGACTGCTAGGATAGGCTCCAGCACCGCCCCCCCTCCCCCGAGGGACAAGTGGCTTAGAAAATGGATGGATTTTAATATATTAGTCCTGTACTTCATATTTTTCACACAATTAGTAGGACATTAGAAGAGAAAAGATTCTAAAATAACTGAGACCACAACTGGGAATTACATCATAATAAAAAAAATCTCCATAACTGATCATACTTTAAAAGTTGAAATAAATTGATATAAAATGAATCTACATAGATAATTACAGAATAATTTGGGTCATTTTGTTAAATTTTTGTTCACAAGACTCCTAAAATAATTCGTAATATTTAAATTTGCATTACAACAGTCATCCTTGTATATAAAATCAAATAACCATTGTGCATTGTGTACAGATATATTCAGCATTTTGACCAATTTTTTTTCATTTCTATGTTCCGACTAGTTATTTCAACCTGAGGAAGTTGCTCAGGACCATCCATCCATCCATCCATTTTCTAAGCTGCTTCTCCGTCAGGGTGCTCAGGACCAGCATATTAGAATTATTATTAAGTTAGCAGCCAAATTGGTTTTTATTGGCGTCTAACCTTTTAAACGGTAGTGTATTTCAAGTTAGTTTTGGTTCATGTGTTTAATACTGACACATGAACTTCATTCTTTTTCATCTTTTTTCCCACATTTCATTAAATGTCCAATTTCTGCTAATTTAAAATTCCACTCTTTCTTTCTCACTGAGCATTCTGACATGTGGGTGATAACAAGGAACTGACTGTTTTGTTGTCCATGGAAGCCAAAGTGACCCCGGTGACTGAGCCACTGGAAAGAACATCAGCCGCTATTCAGATTCTCTACCACAAGGTTGATGTGTGTGCCACGCTTATAAACTTGGTTTGTGCTCTTTGTCTGAGATATGTGACAATTAGGTTGTTTTGTCCAATTTTTCCAACTTTTGTCAACTTTTGCCACTAATCGTGTGAGGAAATGTCTGGAAACATTGTCGAAAAGTCGTGGTTATTCTGAAGCACAGCAAAATCCTCCAGACAGGAAGATGGCACTAAGACTCTGCACATCTCTACAAACATCAGCTATGGCAGATTCATCATCCACCCACTTTGAAGAGGAGCGGAACCAAGCCATTTTTCTAGATGGTCCAGTTCTTTTGAGGTGGAACTCTAGACTCAGACATCGAGGCTTGCCATGCATGCTGGCCTTAGTCCTACCAACACACCTAATGGACAGTCAGGGTTCCTGTGCTTTATTTTCTTAGTTTGTAAAAAGAAGTGACATGTCCAAGGACAAACTTATTGATGGTTTTGGCCCAACACTCTTGGCTACTCCACTGAACCAATGTGAATGCTTGCTTTGTGAGTGCAAACGATATAAAATTTTACAGTGCAGACATCACTTATGATTACACTCTGAGGTTAGGTTTATATGTAGCCTTCCTATGCCCAATTGCAGTTCACAACAATGGGTACCTTTCGCCAGTGGATCTGGAAGTTATATCTTTGTGATCATGATATGGGGCTGCTGCTCTGCAAACAGTACTGGGTTATTACTGGTAGTAAAAGGAAATATGAATGGAGAGGTGCACTGGGAGACATTTGAGAAACATTTAATCTCCTCGGCCAAGAAACTGAATCTTGGGAGAAGATGGACGTTTCACCCATGGAAGTTTTTGAAATTGTCCAGAAGAGGGATGGCTTGATGATGGGTTGTCAAGAGGAATGTGCCAGAATTTAACTACATCGATACAAAATCTTTTCAAAGCAGTTATTGTCAGCTTAATCTTTAGTATATGAATACTTTTTTCAAATGTTTTTAAGCAAATCGTTATGAATATTTGTTCATATTTATATGTACAAAGGCAAGAGACATTATGTGTGTAAATCTGAAGTGGATATATGCACTAGAAATATATAAATAAGTCCATATAATGTCTGAACACTGATTTCCCCTCAGTGTAAATCTGCGCTATATGTCCAAAGGTGTGTAGACCTTTCACTTGCTCATCCAGTTCTTACAAAATCGAGGCGATGTCCTCTAATATTAGAAAGGCTTTACATTGCTGCCAGTATTGCGTTTAGCCGCAAGACCATCAATGAGGTTAGTTTTGGATCACAAACTCCAAATCATCCCAAAGGTATTGGATGGAGCTTCATCACTCCAGAGAACACAGCCCAGTACTGAGGAGCTTTACAACCCTTTACCTGATGATTGGCATTGGACTTGATGACCTTAGCACTGCAGTGCTTTTCTATGGAGCTATGGGTGCAACATTTATTTCAGCACCATTAAGTAGCTGATCTGACAAATTAGAATTGAATGGAATAGTCACTAACGTTTTGTCCAACATTGCTTGTCCAACCTTACAACAGTTGTTAGGACAGTACACATTTATGGGTGTGGCTAGGTCAAATTCTGAAGGTTCTGGAGGCAATTTACTCCGTAGAGAGTTTATAAGTGATGTGCAAAACCAAACAAAACACTGAACTCGCACAACGCTAGGATTTCTGGACTAAACAGACCATCAATTCATTGAGTCTGGGCCTCTAGTCTTTCATAATCTCTCCTGAAAGATTAACCCTGTTCATGAACTCATTGTTGACTTTTTTGATCTAGAAGGTAGTCCTTCTCCAGCCCTATGATGATGGGCAACCAGTTCAGAGACCTCTACTGTACCAGGTATGACCAGTGTGTCTACAATGTCTGTAGTATGTACATCCGAACCTCAGTTATCTAAGACTCATAACAGCAGAATACAAAACCAACCTTGTAGTCCATCTCACTGTCCTCATGCCAATGTGTTCTGAAGACATCATCATAAAGAGTGTCATTCAAATCGGGAGCCATTAGCAACAATCAACACCCAGATTAGCCAAATGCGGAATTTGACTGTGAAGTCAAAAGAGTGTGGACATGGTAACAGTGGAATCAGACAGTCAGCAAACTGAGGATAGTATAAGCATTTGCATTGTCAGTTAAAACAGTGCCGTAATGTCAAGGCATGCATGGTAACCTATGCCTGTACATTCCTTTGAATCACCTCTGCTTTGTATATTATCAACGTAAAATCATCTCTGCTTCTGATTTCAAGGCCTGCCTCTGTCAAACTTCCGACTCTTTATCAGCATGCTAGCATTTCCTGAAATGGTGATGTGCCCTGGGGGAAACCCAATAGGTTAAGAGAGAGGAGAATGCTTTTCTACCCATTTTCAGAGCCAAAAACAAATGAATAAGAACGTCGGCTTTGGATTCGCCTGTGTGGTTAAAAAAAGGTGAGTCATTTAATTTAGTTTAGGCTATTGTGTTTCACTTTGCCACTGTTGTGGTTATAGTGACAGCCTGTGCCATTTAGTGATTTGCAGCAACATTTTAGGTATAACAATGGGATGAATAAGAATTGGACAGGCTGCCCCAAACTCACTCTAACCAACACTCATTGTATGGAAGAGATGATAAAGTTGACCTGGGGGTGGAGGAGGGGGGTTCAATGCAATATTCATAGGTTAAGTAGACCACCATGATGGCTAGAGAAACAGTAGAAGAAAGGGGCCTCATTTAAGCATTCCACAATACTCCTAGCACATTGCTAACTAGCAGCAATTGAAAATGTTTCAATGCAGCTAGTTAATCTATAGCCACAATTTAAAAAGCTTCAATGCTGACAGTAAATTGCTAACTAGCAGTAATTTTAAAATGTTGAACATCCACGTTCCAAGGCTGACAAATGTCAGCCATGCTGAACAAAGGCTTTTAGAATCATTAGGATTAAAACTTGATTGGACACCACCAGGAAACAACTGAAACTTTTAAAGGTTTCTATGATTTCTTTAGCAGGAATGGCCTGGAATTGACGCTGGATTTAAATAAAGTGGTATGTAATTTTAAACAAGCTGCCATTGTTAATATGTGAGTAAATACATTGTGGAAACAATATGAGTTTTAATAGTGTTTTTGCCTGTATAACTGACGGAGCTTCAGACAGATGAGTTTGCAGTGACTCCTGAACACCAGCATGCTGCTCTACACGGGACACATTCTAGAGCAGTTTTCTGAGTGCAGAATATAAAATGAGTGTTCAAACAATATCAACACCAGGTTCAGACAAAGACATAGCGTGATTCTCGTTTCATCACAGTCACATTGGGTTTTCCACAGGTTGTTGTGCAAATCAGACGAACACAGTGAACTTCATATGGAATAATGTACATTTAATTGATGCTCTCGCCATTCATTCCCTGAGGAAGTCAATTCACCATGAAACGCTCGCCCTGAAAATGAGTCTGTTCTGCCCTCTAGTGTCCTTAAAGGCAGCAAACATATACCTCGCTGTATTATAGTGACAGAACTATCATTGTCATACAATGACATGCATTTACTGCATACTGAGTAATATGTGTATATATATATATATATATATATATATATATATATATATATATGTGCACTGCTCACAAAAATAAAGGGAACACTTAAACAACACAATATAACTCCAAATAAATCAAACCTCTGTGAAATCAAACTGTCCACTTAGGAAGCAACACTGATTGATAATCAATTTCACAGCTGTTGTGCAAATGGAATAGACAACAGGTGGAAATTATTGGCAATTAGCAAGACACACTCAATATAGGAGTGGTTCTGCAGGTGGGGACCACAGACCACTTCTCAGTCCCTATCTGCTTTCTGGCTGCTATTTTGGTCACTTTTGAATGTTGCTGGTGCTTTCACACTCGTGGTAGCATGAGACGGACTCTACAACCCACACAAGTGGCTCAGGTAGTGCAGCTCATCCAGATTGGCACATCAATGCGAGCTGTGGCAAGAAGGTTTGCTGTGTCTGTCAGCGTAGTGTCCAGAGCCTGGAGGCACTACCAGGAGACAGGCCCAGTACACCAGGAGATGTGGAGGAGGCCGTAGGAGGGCAACAACCCAGCAGCAGGACCGCTACCTCCGCCTTTGTGCAAGGAGGAACAGGAGGAGCACTGCCAGAGCCCTGCGAAATGACCTCCAGCAGGCCACAAATGTGCATGTGTCTGCACAAACGGTTAGAAACCGACTCCATGAGGAAGGTATGAGGGCCCGACGTCCACAGATGGGGGTTGTGCTCACAGCCCAACACCGTGCAGGACGCTTGGCATTTGCCAGAGAACACCAGGATTGGCAAATTCGCCACTGGCGCCCTGTGCTCTTCACAGATGAAAGCAGGTTCACACTGAGCACATGTGACAGACGTGACAGAGTCTGGAGATGCCGTGGAGAGCGATCTGCTGCCTGCAACATCCTTCAGCATGACCGGTTTGGCAGTGGATCAGTAATGGTGTGGGGTGAAATTTCTTTGGAGGGCTGCACAGCCCTCCGTGCTCACCAGAGGTAGCCTGACTGCCATTAGGTACAGAGATGAGATCCTCAGACCCCTTGTGAGACCATATGCTGGTGCGTTTGGCCCTGGGTTCCTCCTAATGCAGCACAATGCTAGACCTCATGTGGCTGGAGTGTGTCAGCAGTTCCTGCAAGATGAAGGCATTGAAGCTATGGACTGGCCTGCCCGTTCCCCAGACCTGAATCTGATTGAGCACATCTGGGACATCATGTCTCGCTCCATCCACCAACGCCATGTTGCACCATGACTGTCCAGGAGTTGGCGGATGCTTTAGTCCAGGTCTGGGAGGAAATCCCTCAGGAGACCAGCCATCACCTCATCAGGAGCATGCCCAGGCATTGTGGGGAGGTCATACAGGCACGTGGAGGCCACACACAATACTGAGCCTCATTTGTACTTGTTTTAAGGACATTACATCAAAGTTGGATCAGCCTGTACTGTGTTTTTCCACTTGAATTTTGTGTGTGACTCCAAATCCAGGCCTCCATTTGTTAATAAATTTGATTTCCATTGATCATTTTTGTGTGATTTTGTTGTCAGCACATTCATATTCAATGAGAATATTTCATTCATTCAGATCTAGGATGTGTTATTTGAGTGTTCCCTTTATTTTTTTGAGCTGTGTGTGTGTATACATATATTCATTCTATATCTGTTAAAGCACACATTTATGACATAATGCCTATAAAATAGCAATGTCCCTGTTGCCGAGTGGTCTGTTTTTAGTTCTTTAATTGTGCTTTGTGCACTTTTCTCATGCTTTCCTGGCCCCGACAGCTGACATTTAAGTCTGTCACTGAATGCTTCATAATGTTTTGAAAGAAGAATTTTAAATCCATTAAAACTAAATAAATAGCAGGTTTCCTTTTCTTAAATGTGGTTTGTGTCTGGGTAACGTTTTCAACACTGTGCCAGGCATCCTTTGTTGTCATTTGAACAGAACGGCCAATAAAAACAAACTGTCTGGTTCGTAAGACATTCTTTTACTGAATAGCACCAGCACTCAGGAAGCATTTACTTCAGTGATGATAATATTTAATGGCAACTTAAATATGATATACTCACAAAATGTCATGGTATTGAATTTTATCTCCATTTATGCAAACCTTAGACATATAGTATGTACAGTATATGCAGAGTAAAATGGACTGAAATTGTTAGAGGAATAATTTAGATTATATTATGTAAGTTATATTATAGATAGATAAAATAACTTAGACAGAAAATAATTTAGGGAAGGGATTTTCTCCTAGATCCACAATGTCTGATCTCAAACTCACACTCTTTTTATGACATTTAGCCACTACAAAGACCTCTTATATATAAAATCACTGTACTGAAAGTAGTGATTGGTTCCCTAGTGATCCCATTAATCATCCTCAGTGGCGGCCGAAATGTAGCATTTTCTGTACTTCTAAAAATCATCTCCTTTGTTTTCTCCACACTTATGTCCAGGGTGCACAACTGACATGACATGCTGTAAGTATCAAATCTCAGTAAGAGTTTCCTGCTCTTTAAGCAATGTTGAGCCTTGTCATCTGCATATATAAATAGATAAAAAACAGATATCGTGTATAGGTTATGGACCAGGCCAGGGGTCAACAACATGCGACTGTTTAACTGCTCTGTTGCAGCTCCACAGCAGAATTAGATTTTGTGGGAAAACTAAACTCTAACTAAACTGTAACTCCTTTACAGTAAAATAAAGCTCTAACCCAGTTTAACACTAAGAGGTCTTCAATGCTGGACTTGATGTATAACTGTTGATGTATGTATGTAGAACTGCTAACGTTAATTAACGTTAAATAGTATCTAACGAAAAGACAAAGAGAAAGATTTAAGATGAACATTGATCATTGATCACTTGGCCTGTTGCACTCTAGAACTACATTGGTTTTATGCAAGATGATTCAAAGCCAACCTGCTTCACTGCATGTCTTATAATGCATCTCAAAATGTAGAGGAAAACTGTGTCTCCCACTTTATGCACTGCAAATCAATCCATACAGATATAAGTATTCAATTCAGGATGGCCACACTATTATTACCTACTCTACCACTGGTATGTGCTAATTTACTTTACCACTAGTATACTGTAAATTTAAATGAGTTGACTGAAAAATCATGCAAACCTATTGCCACAAAAAGATAAAACTATTAAACAGGTTCAGGCTTAATAACTATGTTTGAGTTATAGTGGCTTTCTAATTTTCAGTGATCCACGCTTCTGCAGCAAATAAGGTTAACAGCCCAGTAATTATAAATAGGTTCCACTGAGCTACACTGAGCTGATCTACTTTCTGTGTGATCGTGAATTTGTTTGATTAATTCCATTCAACTACTCACCTCTGTGTAACGTATTAGCGCATCAGTGAAATCAACTCCATTACATTACATGGACTGTTTAGTACAGTAAAGAACAAATGGCATAGATAAGACTAGAATCACCCATTTCTGAGGAGTCTAATAGCTTAATGCAAGGGTTCTCAACCATTTCCACCCCAAGGCCCATCTATTTATAACTATAAAGCATAGCGGCCCACAGACAAACTAAAATCCACTTATTTTAAAATATTTTTCATTTTTTCTTAATTGCTTTGAAAAAGATTAGAGTGTCCATTTCACTTCAGGCACAGAAGCCAAATTTTGCAGTTTGGATTGACGTCACCACAGTCAACAATAATAATAAATCTTATTTGCTTCTATTGTCATTAGTTTATCAATTTGAGTTTAACTATTGCTGATGCTTGGCCAAAAATCAAATATAGATTTTGGTTATTGTTTTAAGGCTTGCAGACCACTAGTGCTTTATGGTCCACTGGTTGAGAAACCCTGGCTCAATCTACACTCACCTGCCACTTTATTATGTACACATGTTCAATTGCTTGTTAACACAAATAGCTAATCAGCCAATCACGTGGCCACAACTCAATGTATTTAGGCATGTAGAGGTGGTCAAGACACTTTGCTGAAGTGCAGACATTAGAATGGGGAAGAATGGTGATTTAAGTGACTTTGAACGTGGCGTGGTTGTTGGTGACAGACGGGCTGGTCTGAGTATTTCAGAAACTGCTGAGCTACTGGGATTTTCACGCACAACCATCTCTAGGGTTCACAGAGAATGGCCTGAAAAAGAGAAAATATCCAGTGAGCAGCAGTTGTGTGGACGAAAATGCCTTGTTGATGTGAGAGGTCAGAGGAGAATGGGCAGACTGGTTTGAGATGATAGAAAGGCAACAGTAACTCAAATAACCACTTGTTACAACCAAGGAATGCAGAATACCATCTCTGAATGCACAACATGACGAACCTTGAAGAAGATTGGCTACAGCAGCAGAAGACCACACCAGGTCCCACTCCTGTCAGCTAAGAACAGGAAACTGAGACTACAATTCGCACGGGCTACAGAAATTGGACAACAGAAGATTGGGAAAATGTTGCCTGGTCTGACGAGTCTCGATTTCAGCTGCAACGTTCAGATGTTAGGGTCAGAATTTGGCACAAACAACATGAAAGCATGGATGCATCCTGTGTTGTATCAAGGGTTCAGGCTGGTGATGGTGGTGTAATGGTGTGGGGGATATTTTCTTGGCACACTTTGGGCCCCTTAGTACCAATTGAGCATCGTTTAAATGCCACAACCTGCCTGAGTATTGTTGCTGACCATGTCCATCCCTTTATGACCACAGTGTACCCATCCTCTGAGGCTACTTCCAGCACGATAATGCACCATGTCACAAAGCTCATATCATCTCAAACTGGTTTCTTGAACATGACAATGAGTTCACTGTACTCCAATGGCCTCCATAGTCACCAGATCTCAATCAATAGAGCACCTTTGGGATGTGGTGTAACGGGAGATTCGCATCATAGATGTGCAGCCGACAATTCTGCAGCAACTGCGTGATGCTATCATGTCAACATGGACCAAAATCTCTGAGGAATGTTTCCAACACCTTGTTGAAAGTCTGCCATGAAGAATTAAGGCAGTTCTGAAGGCAAAAAGGGGTCCAACCTTATACTAGCAAGGTGTACCTAATAAAGTGGCCAGTGAGTGTATATCTGTTAGCATCCATGGCTCCAGGCTGAACTGATGAACCTGAACATAAAACATTGTGTTTTGTGGACAGAACAAAGTGAATGTTTTGAAGATGAAGACATGATTATTTTATGTGAGTATAACTGTTCACAGCTGTGTTTACTGGTCATTTACTGGCTAGTATTTTTAAGTTCTCAAAATTAGCTTAAATTGTCACTACTAAACACTCCCTACTGTAATATTGGCTAAAGTGCTATGGTTGTGTTTGGTAGTGACAAACTGAAATGTTCAAGAATTGATTTGAATAAAACAAACATAATTAAAGTACAGAGGCCACTTAAAGCAAAACGCCTTTAGTCTAAGGCAGGCATGTCATACTGGGGACCTTCCAGGCCAAAGTGCTGTGGAGATTAGCGTCTACCACCATCCAGCTCTCTGACTCAGTTCATGAAGGCCTCGCTAATTAGCTGATGAGCTGAATCAGGCGTGTTTCATGAGACTGCGTGCAGAGGTCAGCAGTGTTTTGGCCCGTTAGGACGGGAGTCTGACACATGTCTAATGTCTGAGTGAGAGCCAGTTCAGTATAAAGGACCTGACTGGTCGGCTGGTTGACTCGGCGTGGAGTTGACTCGTGCAGTTCTCTGTTCCTCCAGCAGATGTCGCCGCCGCGCCTCTCCTGCCGCTCTCACCGGCCTCCGTGACTGGGGGCGAGGCGGGGCCAGCCGCTCGCTCGGTGTAGTAAAAAATAGCAGCTCGTTCTCCGCGAGGCGTCGTACGCGAAGCCTCTCCGGTTAAACCGGGATCTCACCGAGAAGATCGTACCATCGCGGGCGAGGACGGCTCGGAGGCGCGCGATGTCCCGGATCTACGGCTGCACCTGGTCTCGAGCTCGCCTGTTCCGTTTGTCCGGACTCTTCATCGCTCACGAATAGCGCCCAACATCAAGCGGAGAAAAACAAAACAAAAGCAGGATCGGCAAAATGAGCGAGGAGGCGTCTCACGTGCCCAAAGAAGTGCTGGGTAAGGGCTGCACGCGCTCTAAGCAGCAAGCGATCAAACCGGTTCTCTCTGTAATCAGTGCGGTCAGTGTGGATTATACCAGCCCGGTCAAGTGCACGACTGATTTTAACATTAGTTCGATCAGAGCTGTGAAAATGTGCAGCTGAGCGCTGATCGTGAGCTGTGTGGCCGATGCTGTGCAGGCTGAGGGGCTGAGGGGGCTTCATTGTGATGTGCAGTGCTGATCTGCTGATCTGGATGGTGCTGTGGTGATAGCAGGTTGGATGGCCAGGCGCTGAAGGGCTGGGCTGGGCTGGACGGGGACGGAAGGGTGGGCTCTGTGTGTGAGACGGCTTTGGATGTGAGGAGTGAGGAGTTATTATAAACCTTACATCACTGTAAAGCGCAGCTGATCTGAGCAGGTTCATCATCTCTTAGTTGGTCTTGTTGGGGACTGAAGTGCAGGAGATCTGCAGAGCCTGCTGACATCTGAAGGCTTCTTCTGATATTTCCTCTTTCCGTCTTCCTCCTTCTCCTTGTCATCCTCTCATCATCAGATTTCATATTTATCTTCTTTCTTCTTTAACTCACCTTTTCATCTTAATCCTTCTCCTTTATCTCCTCGTCCACTTATCATCGTCTTTATCTTCTCGTCCTCTGCCTTCTCCTCCTTCCTATTTTTTTATTCAGTTGATCATCTTCCCATCCTGTCGTCGTCGTCTTCTTCTTCTTCTTCTTCTCACCCCTTCCTCAACTTCTTATTCTCCTTCTTCCTCGTCCTTCTCCTTCATCGTCTTGTTCTCCATTTTTGTCTTCTCATCTCCTCCCTGCCATCGTCATCTTTATTAGCAGTGTTTCGTTTTCTTCTTCTCTGCTGTAGGTGCTGTGTATTTCAGTTGACCTGTAACTCTAGATTCTGCCGCTGGAGGTGATGATTACAGGTGTCTGAACAAACCGTGTGGACAGGTTTCCTCTGTAAAGTGTGATTCCTCTTCACGCTGACCGTGTAACACGTCTGTTGAGGGCAGTCAAGAAAATCCGTATCTTAGCTGCACACAATGATCAGTGACTGTGATTAGTTGTCGTGAGAAACGATAAGCGTTCACAAGTGCAACCACAACTCACGGCAGAGGATCAACTAATGCTGTGAGCATGTTCATGACTCTGTGATTCCTACTAAAATGCTTTAGTAAGACGCTTCAGAGTCATCTGTCAGTGTTATGACTCTCAGTGTCTGTCCGTCTATACATCCATCCATCCATCCGTCCATCCGTCCATTCAAAGCTTCAAGTAGTGAACTCCAGTCAGCAGGTCTAAAACCTAGTCTAGCAGTAAATAATGTTAAAGGGGAATCCCACCAATTTTTAAAAGGCAAAATTTCTGCATAATTCAGTTGCAGAGATGTAAACATTACGCCGGGTGGTTCATTAGAAAGAAATTGCTGACTTTACAGTGAAGATAACAACCAGACATTGCGTTGTTTATAACGGAAACATAGCCATATTATTTACTGTTCAAACAACCAGTGAACCTGCATTTCTGCTGAGCTTTAATATGTAATGTTAATAATGTTAAAATAAGGGTAACTATATAAAAATGTATTTTTGGTATTATTTAATTATACCTGCCTTCAGTGGATTTAAAAAAATACATTTTAGTCCAAAACCATTTTGACCTTATTTCAAAACTGATGTAAAAAGGTGTCTTAGGCAGCGAATCTATAACCAGTTCTTGTAATGCCTTTTTGTGGTGTAGCTTTTAGATACATTTAACACTTCAGACATCGGGGTGGAGTCAGGATGGAGTATTTCCGATCAAAACATTCTCACTGTCCTTTTTGACAGTAACTGTTGAATTTTGTAGACATTTTGTGGAATTCCCTTTTACCTGTAGAACCCAGCAATGTATTATCTGGACAGAAGAAAAAACCTTTAATTGACGAGTGAATGGTGAATGAATGGTGTTATTGGATAAACCTCACAAAAGAGAGAAGCTGCAGAAATGATGTAACTAATAGAAATTCCGCCAAGTTGAAGGTCATACATTTATCTTGTTGCCAGGTGTACAGAGTGCATATTCATGTGTCTTGTTTGTGCATCGCTTCAATCGATCACTTGCAGGAAGGCATACAGATTGTGAGGAGAGGCACACGGAGCACAGCCCCATCCATCCATCCATCCATCCATCCATCCATCCATCCATCCATCCATCCATCCATCCATCCATCCATCCATCCAGTCCTGTCTTGTAATGCTGTTCCTGCAGACTGTTGTTGTTGCAGTGTGTCAGATAAGACACAGTGGGAAAGAGAAAGACAAATGCACAGAGAATGACTGTAGAAAGAGGATCTCGTTGGCAGTGTGTGAAACAATGGGTAATTAGTCCTCGGCGTAACGAGGAAGAGAAAGCAGCTGCATTGTTTGACTGGCCGAACACAAGTGGCCGACAGCGCCGAGAGGAGAGAGGAGCATTGTTCTCCCTCAGTACAGAGGATGTGGCGAGAGCTGTCACCTGGTATGTTTGTGTGAGAGAGCTTTTTGGGATGCAAACCACTAAGTTCAGCCCAAGTAGAGATGGCACAGTTCTATAAAAACTGTTAAAACTGTTTAAATGGGCTTTTTTTAATTGTAGTACATCACTTAAGTTGTTTCATTGACACTATTACCTGATGAAGTGGCCAACAACAGGATTGTTAAAAGTTAAATTCAGTTAAATTCTTAAAAAAACCCAGAAACCTCACTTAGAGAGCAGATGTGTGCAAGAAGATTTAACATCAGGAATACATCTGTACAGGAATTATGAGGCAGTTCTGATATTCAGTATTTTTCATGGTTGTATTAAGGGTGTGTGTGTGGGTACTTGAGGGACTTGGTTAGCCATTCTTGGTGCCAGTGTTTGAATACTGAAATACTGTTTGGTATTTCTAGACTCCACACAAAAATAGTAAAAATATGCAGGCCTTTCAGTAAAAATCTGAATTTATGTTTTAACAAAAATGTAAAATGTGAAACATTTTGCTTGTATTTGCAGGTAAGTACATTATGCTGTACTTTGCTGCTCTTAAATGCAAGTACCTTAATTTATTGTTGCCAAGGATGCAACTGAGAAAGAGACAGCGCAGCTTTTATCGCTAAATATAAATACAGATATCGCCCAACAGCTGGGTGCAGTTCAAATATATTTCTTTGACAAACTAACGTATTGGCATGTGGTTCACTGAAGAGGAGAAAAATCTATACAATCTATAAAATGAGTCTCCGTCAGCATCCAGTGTTTTTTAAAATTATTATTATTATTATTATATAATCAACCGTATAATCTAAACAATTTTAAGTGGGGAAATTTAAACCAGTAACACGGAGCTGGTTATCTGCCTTTAGATGGAGTCAGACCAATAGAAAGCAACCAAATGTGATGTCTCAGTCGTAGCTTACTGCCAGTCTAGGGCACTGCATTCCGCATTCGAGCTTTAAGCGAAAAGAACTGGATTTGCTGGTGTTTTTGGTGTTTGGGGTCTCCTTTGTCATATTTTTTATTTCATAATTCACCATATGTTCTCAGTGGCGACCGGTCTGGATTGCAGGCAGGCCAGTTAAGCACCCGAACTCTTTTAATATGGTGCCTTCACAGATGTGCCTGGTAACCATGTCATGTGCACTGATGCCCCCTATAACATCATGAATAATGGCTTTTGAACTGTGCACTGCTAGCAAGCTGAATGGTCTTTAGCCCAGAGGACACTGTGTCCATGATTTAAAAAAAAAAATCAAATGTTAATTAATCGGACTACAGCACACTTTTCCACTTCACCTCAGTCCATTAAATGAGCTCGGGCCCAGAGAAGGTGGCAGCATTTCTGGATCCTGTTGATATCTGCTGTTGGTGTCTTCTTTGCATTTTGGAAGCAGCGATGAACTGTTTTACAGACAGTGGTTTTCAGAAGTGTTTCCATGCAGTGATTTTCACTACAGAATCATGTCTGTTTTTAATGTAGTGATGCCTGAGGGTGTAGATGATGAAAAGCGAAAATTTTTTGCTATTTTGTATTGAGAAACGTTATTCTTGAATTGTTGAACTATTTGATTGTGCAGTCTTTCACAGAGCTGCCAATTTACCACCAGATGTTTTTTTGTTTGTTTTTTTTAAGCATTACACAACTTTAGAAGCCTTTATTATCCACGTCCCAACTTTTTTGGAACGTGTTGTTGGCATCAACAATGTGATATAGGGTTTAAAGGATTTGCATATCATTGCATGTTGGTTTTATTTTCATTTTGCACAGTGTCCCAACTTTTTTGGAAATGGGGTTGTATCATTTTAAATCATAATATTGGTGAGAAAAATCACACATTTTTATATATATATATAAAACCTACCAATTTCCTTGTGTATTCTGAAATGTATGTCTGTGCATGAAGCAAAACTTTTGTGCAGCATCAGTGCTGTCACCTCAAACCAGTAAGCCACAGGTCTACATTTAATATCAGTTTTAATGCTTTTTTAACCATTGTCTCTGTGGTTAACCATTCATGAATTGTTATGAATACTTGAAAATCAAAATTAGTCAGAATGCACATCTCTAGTACGTACCAGCCGATGTTGGTACATAAACATTTATAAGTGTAGAAAGTGGGACTACATCCACATCGCTTAGCATAACAGAAAAATAGAACGTTTAATTCTGTAGAGTTACTAATACAGTATAAAACACAGGCATGCTCTGCTCTTCCAGAAGACAGTAAATACATTATCAGATGATTGGCAATGTTGCTTTCAAATCAAACTTTTTTTGATGCTAATCATTTTTGAAGCAAATTTCTGCAGATGCTAGTATTATTAAGACACCATGATGTATTCCTATTTAAAATATGAGTGGCACCACCGTCTTCAGATGGCCAGAAGTCCAAGATGGCATAAGTGAGCTCGCTGTCTCTGGGTGCATAGGATGGTCCTCTCTCTCCCCATCACTCATCACATTGGTAGCCAATGTACAGGTCTATTAACTCAAGTAAACAAAGTTACCGTTCTCCTCCAGATGAACACAGAATATGAATGGAATAGCTAGTGGCTAGAATGGGAACTAATTTGGCAAAAAAGACTTGGCTAATAGTCGATTTAGTGGTAACATTAGGCTACCTGTAGTTACTGTTGTTATCATATGAACTATTGCGTGTTAACGTTATGTTGCACTACAAGCAATTTTGGGATATTTAAAGCCAAGTTACAGAATCAGATAATATTTATTCTTTATTTTCCTCTAATAGCTGATCCAGCATTTTCTACCAGTATTGCCCCAAATCTCATATTGCCTATGCCATCAGTGCCATCTCTTCAATTCAGTTCAGTTCTGCTTCATTGCTGCTGTATAATTAATAAGCATAATTTTTGCAAAGATGCGACATTTTATTCAACTGACTTTTTTTTACAGAATTTTCAAGCGTGAATTTATTTGACAAGTCGCTGTTTTTTTTCTCACATTGGCATGGCAACAACCAAGATGATGTACCAAGATGACCACTAGAACTTTTTGACAACATCCTCTGCTTCATCACCTAAATATCTTCAAAAGCACCCCAAACTGAGTTAGGGACATCAGAGCTATTTGTGAAAGTACTTCCTAAATGAAGGGATAGAACATTCCCTGCTGATTTAGCTTTTCCGAAATGAAAAGTAGGCTGCCCAGTGTCACCATGTGACCACTTTTTAGTGGAGCCAAGGGTATTTCTTTTGATTTTAAGACTGTTTGTTTGTAAGCCTGTTGATTTTACATCAGCAAAAGAAAACCCAACTAACATATAATTATGTTTCTTTCGTGTATATTATTTTAGTGGTAATCATGTTGGACTATTCTGCATTTTTGTGTTCATTTCTCTTGGGTTCGGTGTGTTGCAGCCTTTAGTTTTCAAGACCTTTCTCATATTTTTTTGTCTTCTCTCTGCTCTGGTGGCTGACCTTCTGCCCTGTTCTTTGGCTGGACAATTTGCAATTGTGTATCTGATGCCACCCAAAAATAACACTCACCAAAAGTCCACCACTTCTGAACGTCTTTTCTTCACTAACGGACTTCCGAAGTCTGAACTGCAGCATGAAGGCACATATGACCCACTTCTCCCATAATCCTCTTCTCATGGATGGAAGCAGCTCCGTGAGGGTGTGGAGAATCAATTTGAGCAGAACAGTGGAGTAACTCTTGACTGCTGCGGAGGTTCTCCGTATTGTCAGGCTGAGGAGGGGGTGGAGGAAAGCTGAGGCAAATGTTGTGTTATGGAAGGTTTGTTTTGTGAAATGGTGACGAAGGCAGAATCTTACCTCTCAAACCTCATTTCCAGTTTGCTAGTTTCTTATATTCTCAAACTTCAGTTCAGTTCACTTAGTTGAGTGATTTCCCTATTGTAGCACTCTTTATTGAATCCTTCAACTAATTATCAAGACGTCTGAGTTGAATCAGGCACACGTCTGTTATCATAAAATTTTAGCTGACTGTTAGATAGCATGGGTGATATGACAAAACAAATCACGATGCTTAAAGATATTTTCATGACACACAATATGAATCACAGTATTTACTTTTTCTGAGATTGGAACAAGCAAAATGGAACCTATATAATAAAAAATAGTAATAAACCTACAACTTCAATGATTATTATGATGTTTATTTTCATGTTTTATAAGCTATGCTACACTAAATCCAATAAAACAGGCCCAAATATGCTCTGTTCATAATGAACCATCTGGTTAGTCTGTGTTCTTTAAGTACTAATTATACCCTGAAAAGGCCACTGTGACATAATCTATCATGATAATAGTAAAATATCATCATATTGCCCACCCCTAATTGCCACATACAGAGTTATGATTGTATTTTTTATTCATTGCATCTATCAAGGTGTAAACCTAAAGCATACAAAATAGCTGATTAGTGTTCTTGCTTTCTAGTGAGACGCACCTGATTCACATTCTGTTTGCTGTGATGTCAGCATATAATTGTGAACCCTAACAACTCTGAAAGTAATTACGAGCAGCTTAAATAATTATGATAATCTCAAATATTTGCGATAAGGTCATTATGCAATATTTTTGACAGGCCTGTCAGGCATTTTAAGCAGAACATCTTGAGTTGAATGGGTTGTTTTAAGCAGAACTTCATTGGGATAAATCAGGTGTTTAATGCAGTATTTCTTGCATTTAATAAGGTGTTTTGAGAGAGAAGTTCTTGAGATGAACCAGTCATTTTGAAGCAGGATTTATTGAGTATTATGAGGTCTTTTGGTAAAAATAGAACTGTTGGCAGTGTTTTCCAAACAGTACTGTGGATTTACCAGCTCCACTATGTCAGATGCTGTTTTTTGAGACATTATGGCGTACGCTGAAGTTCCCTCAGTGCTGCAACGTTTTCCAACTGCTTTTGATCTGTCATGCCCGTATCGTGATGTCTCAGTGGAAAAATCTTAACTTCTACAGTTTTGAGTGCTCTGGTTGAGTCAGGCTACGGCTGCTTATCCCATCCGGACACATTGTAAGTCTCTTCATTTTCTGTTCTCGCTGCAGAGAGCGTGAGGGATGCTGTGGGGAGGAAGATCAAGCTGGCGGTTAAGAAGAGAGTTAAACTGGAGATCAAAGGGGACAAGGTGGAGAACAGAATCCTGGTGAGTTATGCGGACCCCATCCTCCTGTCTGCATTTTAATATCTCCTTCTCTGCCTTTTTTTCTATTCTGTTGTGAAAATGCAAAGCAGCCCACTCTTTCACTCTCTTACATTTGATTTCCAGCATGTTTTTAGGATTTATACCCAGACTCTGGAGTCCCGTGTTTTGAGTGGTCCTTAAAAGAATAATTGGGTGAAACATCAAACTTGGCCTAATTTTATTGGATAAGCCGAGACATATTTGCAGCTAAGGCAAGGTTAGCCCTGTGTAGACTGCGTGCATAAATCACACCCTTTAAATTGCATGGAGTTGACACAGTTAATGACACAGTTTGAGGTAAGCATGTGATGGTTTAGGGATGCAGTTTGCACTAATTGGTGAGGTATGACCTTCCATTACTAGTTAGCCGCTCAGAACTCCAGTCCAAAACTAAGGAAACAAAGAATGAACACCAAGCATGTCTTGGCTGATCAACTACATTTGAGCAGAATTGTGTAAATTCAATGTTTCACATGACTTGCACCAGTATTATCTGAAGCTGCTGTTAGGAATTCCCATAGGCTGAGCTGGAGTGATAGCTGCTTGGTTTGGCTGCCTCTGAGAGGAGAGCTGTTCTCCTATAGCGCATTATCACCTGTGCGAGCTCGGTTAATGGAAGCGGGTGTCTCAGCTGGAAATGTCTGAAAAAGCTCAATGCTGAGGAGCTATTGGCAGTGCTTGGCCTGCTAGTAGTGATGTGGCTGGATTTTCCGCTTGAAGGCCTGTCAGGTAGCTGTCAGAAGCATTATGGAGCTCAGGTAAGTGGTTATATCAGAGCTCCGCTGGGTCCTGTGAATGTAGGTGCTGTCTGTATGTGTGACATATGGTTGAGGTAGTGAATGTGCTTGTAATGAGCCAGTGCTGCTTTTGGGTACTCTCAGTATTAGAGGGGATTTGGAAGGATGACAATAACAAGGATAAAAATAACACAAAAATCCTGGCTTTTCCACTCTCACCATTAGTGGGTCAGGGTCTTAGTCCTGAGGTTATGGTGGGGGACTGTTCAGTGATGTGATTGGAAGGCAGCCGGACCTCAAGCCTCTTTAGTGTTATTAATAGATCTGGAGCTCAGTTGAGTCCACATTGTGGTACAGCGATGCCTACAGTGCTGCATCAGTGTGGGAGCAGTGCCTTAACTCAGACAGAGAGGCTGCAGTGGGTTGTGGGGTACTATGTAAGCAGAACCTAATAAAGATCTCTTTAATTACAGCTTGGATTTCTAGAGTCAGGTCAGCATTGGTGATTGGCAGAGGGGAAACCTCAGGGCGCGAAGGCCTAATGATTTCTGTGAAAAAACTGCATGTGACATTTTAATTCATTTATGCGACAGAATCATCATGCTGTATTTTAACTCTGCAAGTGCTGTAGAAATACATTTATTTCATTATTACGATTTAGAACATTTTCCAATCATATTTTCCCCCCATATGGTTTCTAGATAGATACAGCCAAGCTATCTCTCCCATTGGTTAGGAGCTGAATTGATGGCCTAATACAACAGATTAACCAGTAACATTATTAAAAAGTGACCAATCATATTTAGAGTCCCAGTGTGTGGGGCTAAATATATCAGTAAAAACTACCTGTATTACAGGAGTCCCTGTAATACAACAACATACAAATAAATGTTAATGTCTTTTCAAATAAAACCTGGAAATCTTTAGCTTTAATTGTCAGTGTTTAATCTAGAACAGCTAAAAAGTGTTCATGCACATGGCCCTTTGCTTATGCTGACACAGTACTGGAATTCCTGAGGATAGCTTGCAGATATTAGCATTATCATACAGATGTTTTTTGATATTTATGGACCAAATTAAAGGCCTAGCTATAAGAGTCATGGTTTTCCACTTGTGACTGGTGTTATGCACAGTTTGAACAGATTCTTGGTTTTGTGTTTAGGCAGTTTGGGGCGCATTAGCATGTTAAATATGCTTGTGTTCACTTTAGGGGTAGACATGGTTATTGTGTTTATTGATATCCAGACTTTCAGGGCAGTTCCTGTCTTTGAGAGTAAGCAAAGTCTTAATGCTTTGATGTGAAATGGTAAATTTGAGAAATGTAGCGGTCTGTGTTTCTTTACAGTGCTGATGGGAACCAGAGGACACAATGTCTATGACCCAAATATTACTATTTTAATTATTTTCCAAAACCACCTACACCACAGTGAACCTACACCAGTATATTTCTATAGAACATTTCACATCAAACGACTCTGAATGACTTTGTTTAAAACTTAATGACTGAATTATGCATATACGATGAGAAATCAGTGGAATTCCCCTTTAATATCCATTTTAGTGATGCAAATGATCAACTGATTAACTGACAAATAAACAGTTTGACCAGTGCTATCAGTTAAAAAGGCAGGTTTATGTTCAAGTTGAGGAATGCTTTTATATTGCATGCATGAGAACATAATAGGCAACTGGCTCCAATATATGCTAGTGCAGTCTCTTGTCATCTCAAGGCTTGACTACTGCAACTCGCTCTTGGCTGGTCTTCCCATGCAGGCCATCAAGCCTCTGCAACTCATCCTCTTCTTCAATCTGCCCAAGTTCAGCCACGTTACCCCACTGCTGCACTCCCTTCACTGGCTTCCTGTAGCTGCACGGATCAGATTTAAAACCCTAATGCTTGCCTACAAAGCCAAAAATGGACCAGCCCCTACCTACTTGATGGCAATGATGAAATCTCGAACTGTACCACGAGCCCTTTGAGCTTCGAGTACAGCTCGGCTTGACCCGCCATCCTTCAAGGCGCGTAGAAGACAAGCGTTGAGAATGTTTGCTATACTGGCACCCAAGAGGTGGAATGAACTCCCACTGGCCGTCTGTACAGCAGAGTCACTGTCTTCAAACGCAGACTGAAGACTCATCTCTTTACACAGCACTTAAATGAGCACTGAATTATAAGCTGCACTTATATATATTTTATTGCATTGCATTGAATGGCACAGAGTTCTGTGTTAAACTCTTCCTTTTTCTCTCTGTATCTACAGTGACATTTGTTTCTAGCAGTATCTGAGTGCAGGACTGTCTTTTTCTCTAAGCTATTGGTAACTAGCAAAGATATTTTCTCTAGATAGACAGAGCACTTCTTGTATGTCGCTCTGGATAAGAGCGTCTGCTAAATGCTGTAAATATAAATGTAAATATATAGACCTACTAAAAAATGAAATGCACAGCTTAATATAGTGGACATAATAAAGGACAGTGAAAAACCACGTAGAAAGCAAACATCCACAAGTGATATATTGGACAACTGTTCTGTTAAATAAAGGCGAGGTGGACGGCAATGAACACCCATCCTTAAAAATGGTTACAGTATCCATCCCTTTACTGTAATGTGAGGTTTATATTTATGAAAAATTCCATTTATCCATCCACTTATCTGATGGCTGATGGAACTGGACTATTGCGGCACATCAAACCCGTAAATCCCCCCACGCACACAGATCAGTGTCATGCTGGGACTCGCGTTCATGGACTATGATAAATAGTGTGGAAGTGAGTGTGTGAGAGAAACTGAGTAAGAGGGGAAAAAAAAAACATAGCTGGAATTTCCCTGGAGTTCACTCTAAATTCCATGGTGGTTCCTGAACCATGAGAATAAAACGCTGACTCTCCCGCTGCCCTGTTTAAATTACTGAGCAAATAAATGCCCCATTGCAGTAACTGTCGGCTGAGGACGCAGATAACCATTTGGGCGGAAGTGGCAGAAAACAAAAACAAACCTCCAGGCCCACTTTTATAGTCTTGCCCATGGCTCCCAGCATGCTGCTGGATGATTTGGTGACCTTCTCTGTGGACTGGCTCTGAGGAGGTTCCTAGTGTAGATATATGTGAAAACACTGCACTAAACACAGATTTCTCCCTTCACTCCAAATGTAGTTTGTAAGCAAAGAGGTGTTGCCTGAAGTTCACGTCTTTAGTCTCGTAGCAGTGAAAAACTACTGTAGCAAGCAAGTAACTGAAGCTTATTGCCACCATTTAAACATTGCTTAAACTGAGTGTCTACATCATTACATGCCACTGCATCATGTACTATTATCTGAAAAATGAGTACAAATAAGAACAAAATTCAGGTTTTAAGTAGAGCTGGGCAAAGGTGTAATATTACAGTACACAATACTTCTAGATGTTATCACAATATGGTATTTTTTTTGACATCTGATATGTTTAAACACAATGTAGTGCCACATTAAAAAAAACAATCAAAAACTAAAATTGTATACTCTAAACTCTATATTATTTATATTTAACATTTCACACACTAACAGGAATAATTATATTCTCTTTTTGATCAAATAAGCAGTTGGGAAATATCCACAGTATTCTCAGAAAGGCATAATGTGACATATCATGATGTATTATATCATGATAACTATAAAAATTGTCCAGTCCTAGTTTTAAGATGAATGCTGCTAATATTTTTAGCTATATAAGGTACTTTTGACTACTAACACTGATTTTTTTTGTGTGTGTGTATGTGTATCCAAAAGTATCTAGACATCCCTTCTGAATTCAGGTACTTCAACTTATTCCCACTGATAGCAGAGGCAGCAGGCTTGCAATAACCCCATGGAGAATTATGGGGATCTACTGATACCCTTGATTTTGGAAGAAACGTTGGATGAGTGGGTGTCTACACTCTTTTGGACATGTAGCATATTTATTGTATGCCTAATACTAGACTACAAAGAATTGTAATTGTTATTCATCAATGCTGTTGCTGTTTAATCCACGACTAGCTGTGCAAATACCATAATCAGCAGGTCAGGAACAGCAAGAACATTACCATAAGTCATCCTCATGTAGCATAATTACAACCCTTTCAAAGCAGTTCCTCGTATATATTAACCATCCGTGAAGTGTTAGATGGCTTCATTAAGGCTCAGAAGCATCATGAAGTGCGTTTTAATAAAAATGCATGCTCTTCATATCGCGCACTGCAAGCACTGAATCAAATCCCCTCTCTTAGTCAAACTGAATCGCACTGTCGTTTGGGTGTAAGGGCATGATGTATGGGGTTTTCCCTGCATAAAGACTCCTGGGGGCAACAGAAGAGAGCAAGCAGGTGTTTTAATAATATCACTACATCAAAAGGTAAATCCCAATGGATTATCCACAGCAGTGGAGGAAGGCAAGAGGGAGAGGGAGAGAGACCAAGCTTCAAACAATGAAGCTCTCGCACTGAAAGCTTTTCACAACACTGCAGTGCCTCAGGCCTCAGCTTTCTGCCCTTATACTGCTGCTTTGTCTTCGGCTAGCAGCCCCTGTATCCCAACCCTAAATTCAGCTCTGGTCTGGCCTCCCCGTATTCTCATTTCACAGCATTACCTGCTTAAGCAAGTGCAATCACAAGTCTGGTATCTGTGAGCCCTATGGATCTGTTAGCTTTAGTCGGCCAGCTTACTGACCACTCTCAGTCCTGTTGGCGTCCTTTTCCCTGTGTGGCTTGGATCAGTCAGTCAGAAAGCTGGGGTTTGCCTGGCTTTTCAGAGTGGACATTACAATAATACTCTTAACACAGAAATATCGTTGCATTTTATCCGTGCTCTAAGGGTTTGGCTCAGAGGATTTTAAATTGAGCTGGAAACCGATTAGCTCTTATTTTAAAAAAAAAAAAGCACACTCTTCATGCTGTTTTTGCACTTTTGAGTTAATTATCTGTAGCACTGCAGAACAGTTCAGACAAAGTTCAAATAAAACAGAGAATGAATCTGTGTCTGGTGCACTGAGGTGGAATGCAGTGGATGTTGAGGAAAATTAGGCTCTGTTTATGATAAATGACATGATGTGTTTTTTCATAAATGTAAAAACTTCCATGTGTAGGGCAATTCACTGCCATACAATTAGCTTTTTCTGTTGTTAATTTGAGCTCAGCAAATTTTTAACCAGAAGCGGGAACCGCAACTGATGCATGGAATGCACTCCTGTGTTAATCAGTGTAGCTTTTTATACCAGCCATGCACTACAAGCAGCAATAGTGGTTGTGTGTATGAAGTGTTTGATGTTTTGAGTCTATTTTTGTGGCTCTTGTTGTGGGTGGTGTGCTCCAAGCAGCATATACAACATACCCCCACAGCATTCTTCACTTGTGACTGCTGTGTAATTTAAACAAAAGCTTTGTTGTAAGGTTCAGTTTTGCTGTGCAGCAGCGCTTTTGCCGTATACCTAGCCTAACAGACTGATGTCTGCTGTTGATATTTAGCCTTCAGTGAAGCACAGTGGACGGTACATTTCCACACATGTCCCGAATACTAAGGTTTGGACACAGAATCGGTTCTGTGCTTGTTTTGTGGAGAGGGGCTCATTACTGCTGGTATGCTTCACACATAAAAATTGCATCTAAACTGTGGATTGATAATGAATTTTTCTTTTTTAGTTTTGTCCCCAATTTTTGGACATAAATAAAACCACCCACTAGTTAGGATTCCCCCAATCACATGATACCACCAGCGCTAGTAGGGCAAAAGCCAGCACAGGCCTGCGCATCTTTTTGAACTGCGGCTAACGCAACATCACTGGATAGCTGACGCCAACCCACAGTTCGGTTACGTCAGCTAACAGACAACTAGCATGTTATCCTCCCAAAGAGAGCGAATCCAACTGTTCTGTCTTGGACTCCAGGCCAGGAATGTCTGTAGCATTACCAGGGTTTAAATTTGCGATCTCCTGATGATGGGGCCAACCCTTAGACCAGGCATGTCAAATGGGGGAGCTTTCAGGCCAAAGTGCTGCATAGATTAGTGTTTAACCTCATCTAACACTCTGAGTTCAGTTCATGTAGGCTTATAGATTAGCCGATGAGCTGAATCAGGTGTGTTTAATGAGGTAGTGTGCTGAAATCTGCAGTGTTTTGGTCTTTAGACATTGCGCAAAGTAAAATTTGGCAAAAATAGAGAGACAAACCTTCAGTGAAGGTTTTTTGTGCAATAGTGATCATATTCTTTTTAATATTGGGATATTCAGCAGTGTTAGTTTCTGGTGGTAGTGTCCCATATTGCAGCAGTAAGGCGTCTTTTTTGGAAAATCTGACGCCTCAGAACAGTAACTATGGGCCTTTTTTTGACTGTTACTTTGATGCATCAGAGGCTTAATGTGTGTTCCTGCTTTCTGAAATATGTCTCATCCTAAAAAGGAGAGCTCTGAGTAATGAAAAATAAGAAGTATCCACTTCCTCCACTGTAAACAAAGCATGTATGGTCATTGCGTTAAACAGTGACTATGTGAACCTTCTAGAAGAGCTGTTAGGCGGCTCAGGCTCAGGGTTATAAAAAGTCTTGTTTAATTGCTGGCAAATATGTACTTATTAATTATTTAATTATGTGATTTGCTTGCGTAGTGCTGGCATAGTGGTCCTTAGAACTGCACTAAGGTCTGCACACAAACAGGATGGCTATTAGTTTCAATGATAAAGTAATAATTGATGTATATTCTGCGTATCTATGTGATTTATTTACCTGTTTACCTCTGGGTATCTAATATGATTTATTTCCTTTACTGAAAACTAATAGTGTCATACGAAAGGTCAGAGGGGTCAGCCACCTCCAGAAGTCTCTCCCTGATTGGAAAGAAGCTTAGCTTGATTGGTCAAAGAGCCTTTTATGATTCAAAATATGTATCATGTTTCATTTTTTTTTTTTTAACAACATAGGCACTGAAATTTATATAAAAAAGTTATGTTATTTCTTATTGTAAGAAGGACCAGTAGGACAATTCCAATCAGTGTAAACCATCACAGTCCTCCTGTGAGCGCACACATAGAGTAGTCTGGATGCTACAAAGTCATGTGTGTGTGTTCTCTGTACATTGTGCAGTGCGGTGGGCGTCCTGCTAAATTCCACATCTGTATGAGGGTCTCTTTCTCTCTGCTTGTCTTAACATGACAGCGAAGATTACAGAGTAGCGTGACAATTAACACAGAATCAGGGTCCTAATGCCCCTCTTCTCTGCACACCAGCCATGTTACTGTGCACAGCATTTTAATGGAAAAAAAGTGCTGAATTAGTTATAATGAAGTGTAATTTTTGTGTAAGTTAATAAGTGTTAATATCATTGTGTAATGGTACTGTGATGTCGTCCCACTGAGGCTCTGATCATTATCAGAGTTGGATCATTACAGAATTATAATGATTTAACTGAGTTCAGCATTAGTTCAGTATAGCTTTGCTGTATGTAGGATGAGGAGGTTAGCCAGGTTCTTTATGCTCCTAGCTCCTGCTGCAGCGCTGCTATTTGAGTGATATCCCCCCCCCCATCAGGCATAACATTATGACCACCTCCTTGTTTCTGCGCTCATTGTGCATTTTATCAGCTCCCCTTACTGTATAGGTGCACTTTGTTGTTCTACTATAGTCCATCTGTTTCTCTACATACTTTGTTAGCCCCCTTTTACCCTGTTCTTCAGTGGTCAGGACCCCCATTGGACCCTCACAGAGCAGGTATTATTTGATTGGTGGATCATTCTCAGGACTGCAGTAAAACTGATGTGGTGGTGATGTTGTGTTAGTGATTGTGTTGTACTGGTCTGAGTGGATCAGACACAGCAGTGCTGCTGAGGTCCCCTTCAGTCTCCCCCGCTGTATCCTTCACTCCTCAGTTCTGACATCATCTTCGTTGTCCTTCAGTCTCTCATTGTCTCTGTTATTCTCCTGCTGTCTCATTCACTCTTCCATTGTCTCCTTCACTCTCTCTCTGTCTCCTTCAGTCTCTCACTATCCTACAGTCTCATTTGCTCTTGTGCCACCTCCTTCACCCCCCCCTAAACTGTGTTCATTTAGCAGTTAAATTGAAGTCAAAGTGGAAAGAAATATGAAAATGTCTCTTTATTTTCTAAAAGTGAACACCTCAGTGAAATCATATGGCCAGCACTCAGTATTAGAGCTGAGGCTTACTGCCTCACACACCCACACACACTTCATCCTCCTCTGTCTGAGCCGTAGACTCCCGTTCACCTCTAACGAGTCCTGAGGGGAAGTGACCGACTCTTTATCTGCTGTGTGGTTGTGCAGTCAGACAGTCAGCACTCGTCTCACCTTTATGGTAAACTGAACCAGTCTCTTTTGTTTTAAGAGCTCTGGGTTTGTGGTTTTGGGCTGTAAGGAAATGAATATAGTTATGTGATTTCAGTAGTTCCTCTAAATCCAGCTCAGACTGGACGCTTCCAATTCTGAATAATTACACCAGCAGCACTGTAGAGCTGCTCTGTTAGGTTACCAGGTATAGATTACAGTAAGATCAGGCTTTGAATTTGAGTGGGACAACCTTCCTCCTTCTTCTTCTACTTCTTTAAACAATTGTTTCCTCTGACTGTGTATAAGGTGTTGCTATTTATAATAATGCACACATATATGGATAGAATTCAGGCTGCTATTGCTGTTTTTAGCTATGCATCATAATTTTGTTTGTTTTTCTTGAAAATGTCATGCAATGTCAGGAACTAAATGAACTATTATGCCTCTTAAAATCAGCTGATGCAACGTATTTCATTAACAATACAGCTACTAGATGAAATATGCGAGATTGCTGCATTAATACTACAATAATAATGATTTTTGATTGAATTTCATTGACTGGCTTAATGGTCTGGCAACCAGTTATTGTAAAATCACTTTTTTTCATGTGTACGTAATGGTGTAAGTCTTGAAACTGTTACAAGCTGTGGATTAGGTCATGTTGTTGGCTCAGGCTTGATGAAGCCAAAACTCAATCCATAACGGTCCTTTAAACTATGACTGGAATAACACTGACATCACTACTACTTTCACTACAAACACAAGTCAGAGTCCTCTATTAAAGGGCCCATATGCCACAATTTTCTGGTATGTTGTCTACTTATAAGGTCCACTTATAATGTTTGTTTGGGTCAGGGGATGGAAACGTGAGGCTCTTTTACTGTATTTTTGTGGCTCCACAGCAGATTTTTTTTAAGTAAAAATATAAATAATCCTCCTTTGCAGTAAAATAAAGTTCTGCTGATGGTTCTAATACAGATTTAACAATAAATTATCTTAAATGCTGGAGTTAATGTACAACTGCTAATTGGTGTGCAGACTGCTAGTCACACAGGTGACAGTCTTGCCTAGTTAGTAGCTAATGAACAGGTGAAGGATTTAAGACAAACTTTGATAATTTGGAGACAAATTAACTTATTTGCCTTCATAAGTAGTCAGCTGGTATTCTGATATGTTTAATCTGCAATGAGTAACTGTCGAATACTAAAAAGTCTTTTTTCTCATTTTCTCATTTAAATTTTCTCATTTAAATTTTCTCATCTTAAATGGTGCAGCAATAACATTTAAGGTTGAACAGGAAAATTCCAACATTAAGCCAGTGAATGAGAGACGGACTTCAGCCTCGTAAGAAGCTGATTGCTGAGAGACATTTTAAAAGAGGCTATTCTGCATTTGAGGAGAAGTTTCCTGCCGGAGATGTGAGAAAAGTGCTTGTAGCTGAACTAAAGCTTAAAGCAGAGCAAAGTCAGTCTTTGTTTTCATTTATATTATATTTTTAGCCTATAGTAACATACTAACATACTTACAGCCAAGAAGAATGGACATGAACTGTTGTGGTTGCTAAGGTGGTTTGATTTTTCTGGAAAGGACAAAATGGCTCTTCTTAACATTTGGGTTGCTGACCCCTGAATCAAGTGTGGGTTAATGTACCAAACACAGAAGTGCATCTTCAAATGACCATTTGCTCCAGTTTCTGTACCGCTTAGAATTAAGCAGGTTGTTTTTGTGCCTAAACTATTATATGTTAATGACCTCTGTTCTGATATGCTCCCTGCATTGTACCTCTTTTAAAAAGCTCTGTGGGCTGAAAGACTCCTTATAACATCAGTGTAGGTGGGCGGGGCTAAACTGCTATAGGCTGATAGGCTGAGTAGGCAGATAAATGTAAATGGCTTGACATCACAAAAACACTTCATTCAAAATAGACTGGAGAGTGACCAGTACATTTTGAGACTTAATAGTGTTTCTATATGCTCTTAAAAACAATGGTTCTTCAAGGGTTCTTTAGTAAAGAAAATAGAACCATGAACACTGAAAGAACCCTTTGCATGATTAAAGGGTTCTTTGCATCATTGTGAAATAGCTCTTCAGATTGATGGAGAATGTGCTGGAGTTTTTTTTTTTTTTTAAGGGTTCTATATAGCACCAAAAAGGGTTCTTCTGTTGTAATAAGGTTTGCTTTGTAATAGTAGAACCCTTTATGGTGCTATATAAGAACCATTTTCAAAAAGGCTCTATATAGAACCATCTATAGCACATTCTCCATCAGTCTGAAGAACCACTTCTTGGTGCAAAGAACCCTTTAATTATGCAAAGGGTTCTTTGAGTGTTCATGGTTCTATATAGAACCATTTTCTTAATGGAAGAACCATTGAAGAACCATCTTTTAAGGAGTGTACTACGTTTTATTTCACATAAACAAGGAAAAAGTTTTTTTTTTTTCAAATATTTAACCTTCAGTAATAAGCAGTTGCAATGTAAGGTAGCTTAATGACCTTGATTGTGGTTGTGGTGGTAGTAGGAGTGCACCTGGAAGATGTGACCATGAGTGGACTTTCCATTGATAATACCATCCAATGCATCTGCAATGTTTGATCCCCAACATTTTAGCATTTATCAACAACCTGCTGCAACCGTCCTCCTGCCTCCCAGCTCTAGTATTGTTAGGAAGTTGTGTGACCCTGTGCTTATAGTCCTCATATTTCCCTGAACTGTTAGCATTGTGAGAACTCTGAATAATAAACCTAGAACAGAAAACTGAATCAAATCATGGGCTGAGTGTATCATTTCACCTCTGTCCACCAGACACAGTGACAGCTGCATTTAAAAGGTCATTTGTCACCCCGTGCTTAGAACAGATCTGCCAAACGACCGCATGGAGCTGCACAGTATGATGTCAGTTTAACTCTCCATATAGCATATTGGATGTGAAGCTTCTGAAGACTCTATCTACATGATTGATTCCTGGGAAAACCAGATCCAGCTTTAAATTCCTGTCCCTCTTTTCTCTATCCTCATCTATATACGAACCCGAGAGTATGCCTTCCTCCCCCTCTCTGCCTTTTTTATACGCACCCGTTAGGCTGACTTTAATCTCATTCCGAGCCGGCGTCAGACAGATGCTGATGTCTTTTGAGGAGCAGATATATTATCTCTCTGCTGGTCTGTCTGTCAGCCTGTTCCACAGCTCAGTGTAACTCTGCTGTGTTTGTCTCATAGGATGAGATAGTGGGGAAAAACAGGTGCAAGCATGTGTGCAGACAACTTATAGAACATTTACAGATGTTTACAGGTTAGAAAATAAAGCCTGACTGATTCCGTTATGTGTGAAGACTAGATGATACAGTTTTCTTTGGTAAAAAAATTCAAAATAGTTAAACAGCAGGTGGTTTATCACAATAATTCACACTTCAGTACCAGCTGGTCCAAGACTTGTTGCATGCAGCTGACTGAGTCTGGTGGTTTCTCAGGCAGTGTGAGAGAAAGTGCAGTAATTGGTCAGGTGTCCATGTTAAGCTAAGGCTGACCCTAAAAGACTGGCTGGTTCTTTATGTCCACTGCTGCAAAAATTTGGACTACTTCACATGCAACTGACAAGACAGTGGGTGGTAATTGTGGGGTGTGCTGTGTTTTCATGTCCATTGGAAGTGTGACACCCCTAGGCTATTCAGCTTAAGCTAACATTGGTGTGTTTCGCACTGCTTGTGCATCATGTTATCTGTGTGACATACGTGAGGAAGAATGTCTAACAGAATACCAGATGCACCATTATGAACTGGTGTCCCACCCAGGTATCCCTAGCTATTCTTTCTCTCAATTTACCCAACACACATTCCCCTAATTGTTTTATAGCACACCGTTAAAAGTCAGAAAGTCAGAGCATGTCATGATAAAATATCATGAATCGTGAAATCTAACGACTGGATAAACATTGCGTAGAAGAAGAATAATTGCAATCAGGCAATTACGTAATAATAATAATAATAATAATAATAATAATAATAATGTTTATAATTGTGAGTGGGCTAATTATTAGCCAGCCAGTCTACAGTTTTGAATGATGGTGGAGTTGTAGAAAAAATATCTAATTAAGTAAATTTTCTCTTATGATTGTGATTAAATGCATGTTTTCATTAAATTGAGCTCCAGGGCTTTTAATAATAATGTAGGGCATTAATGTAGGGAATAATATAGGACATAATTAAAACATGCAGCTCTTGCAATTTGAAAATTGCACTCAATTTTGACTGTGATTTTGATAAAAACCTCCAGTAAGATTACATTTCTTGATTTAAGTTTAACTTAAATGAGGCATTTTCCTGCCACGTTTTGTCTTTTATTTTTCATTTTAAATTCTGCAAATAAAATGTTATGTGCATTATGATGTGCAGAAATGTGTTGTCTGTAGAGCAGTGGTCACTAATCCTCCTCTTGCAGAACTGCTTTCCTGCAGAGTTTAGTCCCACTATGCATCAAACATAAAGCCCCTCCCCTTTAAATGATTTCTTTGAATCTGATCCAGCCAGATCCATCTAGAACTTCTGAGGAACTTGATTAACTGGAGCAGGTGTGGCAGAACTAGACTCCTCAGGAAAGTAGATCTCCAGGGTTAGTGACCAATGATGTACTGGATGTGTTAACTTATTTTCACTTTACAAAACTTGAAGTGCCCAAATTTTTGCATGCTGTGACATCATCTGAATTCAGTATATACCTCTACCTATCTGTCTGAGGACCCTCTGGTACAATGCAGAGCAGATTTTGTTTCCAAAACCAGAAACCATTAAGCTTTTATTGGCTGTAGCTTACACTCACTGGGCTGTATTCCCGGACGTGGATTAAGCTTTAGACTTGAACTAAATCACAGCACCAGTGATGATTCACTGCCGGAAACCCTTTTTTAGTCTAGACTCAGGATTTATCTGGGTCCGGGAAGCAGGCCCATTCATTTATAAAGCTCAGGCACATTTGGCGAGTTGCTGATCAGACGTTAAACCAGTCCTTCTCTAAATTAAAAATTTTAAGAAAGATTAAGCCTGTTTTAGAACATGTTTAAGAACGGCAGTGCTTATTAAACCAGATGAAAAGGGCCATTTTGCCAAGGCTTAATGCGCGTCTGGAAATCCGTCCCTATGCGCTGAGCTCCCTGTGCCTCTTTTGACTGCTTCAAAAAGCTGATAAACTGACATTTATTCAGCCATGGAAAACTACTATTATGAATAAGTCATTTCCTTGTGGACAAGGCAAAGAATCTCGTCTTTATCCTGGGTGAAAATTGTTATACGACGAGTGAGATACCATCAAAACATAGAATTCCCCATTTGAGCGTCCTCCATCATGGAGGAGCCAGTCAGTGGGTTTTTCCCCTCCATCTGTACGTGCCTCTCATCATAATTCAGAGGAGAGAAGCGGTGCTTCCCGGCCACGGCTGAGTCTCAGGGAGATTTGAGAGGTGCTTGGGGGAGGCAGAGACTTGCTTTGTCTAATTAGGTTACAGGGAGTGTGTGTGTGTGTGTGTGTGTGTGTGTGTGTGTGTGTGTGTGTGTGTGTGTGTGGTGGGGGGGGGGGGTTAAGCATTCTGTGTGAACATTTTCATTACTTCAGACTGCTTTTGCTTGGTCACACACCGCTGCTCCTCCGCAGCCACAGCAGCACATTATAAGAGCAATACACTTTCAGTTTGCACAGACTGGTAGTCTTGTGCAAGGAATTGTCACAATTGTTGATTAACCTTGATTACTCAGTTAAAAATGTTATTGATTCATGAACCTTCTCCATGAACCAGCAGTGATAAGCTTACACATTTTCATTATTATTGGACATTCACCGACTTTTCCACCACCAAAAATGTTCAGCCAAAAAATAGAAATATGGTGAGAAAGAACAGAGAATAGCCACCTGGAATCATCTGGATGTGGTATGAGTTTGAATTATGAATTCATAACATTATTTTTTCACCTTTAAAATTATGATTTATTTTGAAGCAAGCTATGAACAATCCGATCGAAGTCATAAATCTAAGGAAGAAAGCAATAAAGATATAGCAGCACACTATTTCTCAAGCAAGCGTTTCATCATTTAATATCAGAATATTTCAAAAATGAAGTAGAATGCAAGACAGACTTGGTGAAAAGAAATTGAATAGCAGAATTGAATAGACAATACAGTTTACACAGTCATTGCAAATAATGTTTCTATTATTAATAATAATAATTAGTATTATCATTCTCTTTTGCCTTCTTCTGAAAATACACTGTCAGGTAGTGTGAAAATCCACCTTGGTATCTACACTATATGGTTGCCTCCAAACATTTTGGCCCCTTTCATCAAATGATGTTTGGTTGAGTGCTAATAATTCAATTCAATTCAATTCAATTCAACTTTGTCATTATACAATACAGGGTAGCACAGTGTTACAAAACACTATCGGGCTACTTTTCCAGTGCAGTAATAAAAGATGAATAGCAAACAGTGCAAAGACAAAAGACAGTAAAAGACAAGGCAAAATGTGCAGAGTCATAATAAGTGAACGCATCCTCTACAGAGAGCACACCTGTGCACATTTTGGCCCAGTCCCATTTCACCCCTTGCCCCAACAACTTAGCCTTTAGCCCTGTGTCTAGGTGTAGAGTGTCCTGATTTTTGTTGAGGTAGAGGGGTAGGACGAAGTGTCCAAACGGAGGTTTTTCAGGGGCTCGCTCCAAACGGAGGTTTTTCAGAGGCTCAGTCTAAACAGAGTGTTATGAGGGGAAAAAAAAGGTAAGATGGCTGCGCTAGCGACCAAAGAAACTCACAAATGTAAGTATTTTCTCTGTTAAAAAAATTACACTAACCATTATATTATCTTAGTTTAACATCGTTTCAATATATTACAGTCCTTTTCTTTGTAACAAGCATAAAAAATCGCTAACAGCATGCTAATGTCTTGGTAGCTAGTTAGCTAATTTTCTCGTTCCGCCTTAAATAGCCCAGCAGTTGCCTAAAGCGCCAGAGTGTAACTGCTGCACCAGTTTAAGGTGAAACAGGAAAATTCAAACAAGAGATTTTCGGGTGGTGAACAGCCGAATTCAGCTTCGTAACACCAAAGGGTGACAATAACTAATTGTCTTATACTCCACTGTGAAGGCATATGATGCCCAGCAGCGAGGAGCTGAACTTTATCCTCCTATGCTATCACTGAAGATGGGTAGGGTCGCCTACACACCGCTATTAGCCTGTTAATGAAGCAAGGTGTTTTTTTTATTTTTATTTATTTATTTTTTAATTTGATGGTTGTTCCATTTCATAGGGCAAGATTTCAACCACTACCCATTGCAACTCAGTTCCACTTAGTGACACTCTAAAACAACGTGTAGGGGTAAAAACTAGAAATGGGATTGGGCCTGTAATGCACAGTTAATATTTATTTAATTTATATATTGTGCAAATTGGGGCCTGTGCAAATGTTATGGCACATTTTTTGCCTTATAAATTATACTTGATATTTTGTAATGGTTTTACAAGATTTTTTCCCCATTTTTTTGCTAAACTTAGCAAATAAATAGAATATGCGCAGGAAAGAAAAGTCGTATTTAATTGTAGAGGTTAACCTATTTTCACTTAGAATATCAACAAAACATGTAATTTGACCAGGGGTATTCAAAGTGTACAGACTGTTATGTGACTCTATGTGGCCCTGAACGATGAGCTTATGGATCCTGCTGCTTCAGGTATGAGCTGTTCTTGCTCGTCCCAATTCACAAAAACAGCACTTACAGTTGACTATGGCATCTCTAGCAGGGGAGTTTTAAGTACTGACTCACTGGAAAGGCGGTGTCCTCTGAAACTTGCTTGATTTTTACACACGTGTCAGCTGTTATCCTAAAATGAAGCAATGGGTGAACATCCTTGTGTTGTGGTCACCTCTTTAATGATATATTTACAGTATCTTGCTCTGAGAAAATGCCAGTGGCCGAACCCAGCGAGCAAACTGCACATAACACACCACCTTATGCTTTCAAGCAGAGCTCTGTGAGCCAGAGGGCAGGTCTGCAGTTGCGTCAGTCTTTTCTGCTGAACTTTACAGGTAGGCATTGCAGTGACTCATATGTCTTGTCAGCTGTGTACACAGAGTACTCCTCACAGAAAAACCTGACCTTTATGTGGGATGAGGGAGGGCTGCTAAGGAGAAAGGTCTCTTGTTTCCATCTCCATATTCTTGTTTTGGTCTTTTAAGAGAGGGTCTTGCTGTTAAATTGATTTGATTTGTCGACAGCCTCGTCCATAGTTTGTGTTCCCTGCGGGCCTTCTCTCGTTAGTGAAAGTGGAAGGAGCTGAATGCAGCTACTAGCATGTATCATGTACAAATTGGTATTTAATTCAGTTGATACCTCATTGACCTTTATAATAATATGAATATCATAATAGCAATGATAATACGTTTGTTTATATAGCATCCTGTGTGAATTACAATGCAGTTCAAGGGATTCACATTGTGTGCAAATAAAACAGTAAAGCTGGAAATAAAGCAGAGTAGGAAAAAATAATAAAATAACAAAATAAAATATCTCTTAATAAAACCAAAAGCAAAACGGTTTTTATTAATTAAAAAAAATTAAAGAAGTGTTGAACATTTAATAACTAGAGTTCCAAATCTTTGGCGCATGATAACAAGTTTGCATGCAGTGATGACTTTACATCGTGGGCATTTACATTATGAAGCTGATGGTATGAGCATCAGAGTCACCTTTGTCAGTTCTTTGCTTTGCAGTTGACCACCTAATAAAATTCATGTTGCCTATGCTTGATTTTTTTCACTTTTTCATCCTCTTGAGCAGAGGAAGAAAAAAGGCCATAACCATTATTGTGCTCAAACAGAAGTTTGTTTATGGCTGCCATGTGTTTACAGAGCGGGAGGGGCAGAGGGAAGTGGGACGGGACCTTTGCCTTTGTGTAGCCTCCTTAGGGCTCTTTACACTCTCCTGTTGTTTGGTCAGAGACCGGTATGTCTGGTGTTGATAGATATTCACCAAGACCACTGACCTCAGCACTGCTTTGACACAAACAGTGAAAACACCTCAGCTGTATTTGGCTGCTGTAAAGTTAGATGGTAATAGGTGTGGTAAGTGTGTGTCCTGAAACAGGGCCGCCTACTTGATTATAGTAGATCAGTTATAAATCACCCTTGTATGAAATCCATTTCTCTGAGTGTTTCATAAAAGCTCTATTTGGAGCCGTAGCAGAAGCGAAAATGTTTCCATGTTAAATGTGAAACTCTTGGGCTCTTCTTGGAGTCAGTTTCAAGCAATAGTGTTTCTGCTAACTGGGTCTGATTTGATATGAAACTTTTGTGGCCGATACTGATTTTAGGGGGCTAAAAATTCTGACATCATGACCCATATGTTGGCCAGAAAAAAGTTTTTTTTTTTTTTTTTTTTTTTTTTTTTTTTTTTGTTTGATTGTTTATTTTTACGTTTTAATTTTATACTCAAACTTTTTTCTGAACATTGCTTTGCTGGAAAATATGATTGTCAATTCTTAATTACCACACTTCTTAAACACAGGCTACGTAAATGGTATAATACCGCCTTAGGGGCAGAGCTATCAAGAACACTTTGTGCTTTTGGTTTCTGTTAATCATCTCTGTTGTTGTTGTTGTTGTTGTTGGTGTTGTTGTTGGTGGTGTTGTTGTTGTTGGTGTTGTTGTTTTCATGTATTTTATGGAATACCATCATTTACCATCATCGAGAGATACAGGCTTGAATCCACTTGGACCTGCAACCAAACAAAAGGAGCTGATTATTGTTGCTTTACTTGCGAAATTATCAGCCCATACTGATGATATCCACACGTTTATATATACAGTGGTTGGGCTCTAATCCATATAGTGATGGAAGCCTACAGTTTTACTCTTTATTTTTGATTAGTTGTATAACAGACGTGTTAGTAAGATACTGAAAATGGTTCATTGCGGTCTGTTCTGCACATCACATATTTTGAAGAAACAGAGCACAGAATTAAGCAAATTCAGTTAGTTTTGCATGAAGGAAATGCATAATATCATTTCCTCAAGTTTCACTTTCACAGTCAGAGTTGAATTGGCAGATTTTTTTATACCTCTGCTTCGTATTAGCATTTTGCTTACTTCCTTATAGAGCTTCATCATCATGTAGCTCTGTTAAATGCTGAAAGGATAATGATGGTGTTATATGCAAGCTGTGGCTTGTGTTCATGAACTTGTTATTGTTCACTGTTAATTTTACAGTCGTGGTTTCACAGTTCATAAAGTTCATTACTGAGTACTGCCTGTGCTGCTGCCTTTGGGTTTACAGATGATCACTCCTCTCCCTCATACTTAAGCTCTGATCAGCACCTCAGAGTGAACCATACCGATAATTAAGCATCCTCAATGTATATTTTACTAATTTTATTGTTGGTTGTAGACAAATATTGTTTTCCCAGCAATGTTTATTTGTTCTTTATTATTTTGGTCATTTGAAGAATAAATTTTTGGTGCAAAAATACTGTAATATTGTACATTTATCATCATGCATGTCAAGTTACTGTTTGTGCCCAGTTCTTCTGATGGCTGCCAGAGGAATCTTCGCATTTGTTTATAACCGGTATAGATGTTGCAATATGTCTGACATAGAGAATGTGATTGAGCATTTTTGTGTCAGAGCACTTCAGTAAAAATTGGAACACTTTAATTTTTTAATGTACAATTTTATGGAAAATCAAGATATTCAAATTGCGCAGTCCTGCCTCTCTCACAGTCATAGTGGTTTCATGGGTAGTGGATTCCAGGCTGCTCTGAACCGGCTGCTACTGCCCACAGGGAGACACCTGCCCCATGTTTTCTAGTGCCAGAAAAGGCTGCCAACATCACTGGCTACAGGAAACAGCAGCTCATTTTCTGCCCTGGTTTGCAGGACAGGCCCTGGTGGACATAACAGACCAGGGGAAGAATTCAAACCACAGCGCACTGTGTTTCTGCACTGGCCTTTCTGTGGTTTGTGCCCTGGACAGATCTGCTCCAGGCTTTCAACACCATTGTTAGATGGCACTTCTGGACGGGCTGAGTAAGAAATACTGTCTCAACAGCTGCACACAAACCATGTTTTGAGTGGCCTGCTGAGTCTGATATTTGTAGATTGTAGCTACCACAAATTCTGTACCTTTGCTAAACTTGCTGATTAAAATGTTTGTAAATGAAAATGCAATTCTAATGAAGACGTGTGCATCAGCTTTTATTAGCCGGATGGCTACCGGTAGCAGCATATCCGAACAATACAAGATCATTAAACCTGCACATTGCAGAAAAATGGCAAATGATGATCATCAAATGGTCACTCCTGTCAAAGCTAGGTAATATCTCAGCAGTAGTCAGAGGTCAGGCTGTCAAGACCTTCAACTGTCTGTTTTATTGCTCTAATTTAAGGCCATAATAATGAGGGTGAAGTTCTAGTCCTATTCAACAGCTTCTCATTCACATTGTCATCCACCTTAAATGGTGCAGCAGTTATATTCTGACATCTGCCACATTTAAGGTGGAATGGAAAGTTGGAATAAGAAATTGGCAAATCAGAAGTTAACCTCAGTGTAACCCCTTGTGTGATAATGTCGGTTTTAATTGCTTCGTGCAGTCTCAATGCTTTTCCTACTGCTCCTGATTGCTGGCTAGGAGTTTGCTTTGGTGTAAAATGGTTTTGAGCAGCTTAAAAAGCTTGGCCATATCTAAAACATGGTCACTGCCTCACTCATTGTCAAGATGTGACCAAAAAGCTGGTCAGTTTTGAAGTAGTTAAGGTGCGGTAAAGAAGCTGTATCCTCAGCTGTCCTGCTCTACTTAACACTGACACAACATACAAATATGCTACTTATAGTGGCCGTAACTGTTTATCAATTATGGTTTTCCACTAATTGTAGTCTTTCAAGTTTCACTAACAGTAACAACTGTTGTTAGTGTTGGTGGTATTATCCAGTAATATTTATTTATTTATTTATTTATTTATTTTAAGGTGAACTAATTCATATGGAATATTTGAATATTAAAGATTTAATATTCAGTAGAAGTAGAAAGCATCTTCAAATGTTTGTAAGGTGAAAGTAATTGAGTTGGCCACATGATTCAATAGCACTGCTTGTTAAGATCCTAGTTACAGATCTTGAGAAGTTCAAGACAGTGTGGTGATTTGTTTCTAGATGTAGGAAAACACATTTTGAGTTCATGAACCCACAGAGAGGCCAAGCAAGGGTCATTTTCCTTATCCAGCAGTTCACTTTGGATCAGTTTAGGGCTCCGACTTGGTGCCTGTTTGAAGTCGTGCGGTGAGATGGAAAGTGTTGAGGGCGAGGTCCAGAAAGCCGCTCTGCTGATGGAATAGTGTGTTTGGATGTGGATGATTGCTATCGGATCAGGGAAACATGCCCGTTTACAGCGGTGGGTGATATCACCTCATCAGATTGAGCCTTTGGCAACTCCATGCCCCCCAATCCCCCCCCGCCACTGGTCTTTCAAGTGGCCTGTGATTTAGCGCATTGAGCTAGCTTATTTGACGGTACTGATTGCCTGTTTACTTTTCCAGGACCTTGACTGATAAATGAGTTGTTATTGTCAGCTGTGCTGGACTTTCACACTGTTTATTTGGCTGTTAGATTACTTTCGATTACCTTTGTCTGATGGGGAAATTTGATAACAGCTAGTTCAGGGTTCCCACAAAACCTGAAAGTCTTTAAACAGATATGAAAAATAAAAGGTAATAAAATGCCTGGAAATGTTTTATTTATTACTAAAAGCAGGTCATAATTTAATGGATGAGGTAGCTGCATCATCAGGGAGGTCGATAAAACTGGATCATAATAGATTGAAAGCCAAAAAGTCATACATAGTAAATCAAACGTGTGTGCTGCCAGCAGTCCTGTGGTCAGAAACTCACCAGTGATGAAGGGCTTGAGGTTGGCTTAGCTGACAAAGTCAAACACAGGTAGAAGACTATAAGGATCATGCAGTCTCAAAGCACAAATCCATGCTTTTACAGCCAGTCGCTTTGTATGAGTTTGTGTGCTCTGTGTAGTTCAGATGATATTATTTTGGTTCCTTACGGCTCTGTGATCTAGTGATTACAGCATAACTTTGACACTAAGCTTTAGAAACTCAAATGTCAGCATGGCCCCATCTACAGCAGGAAAGTCGTCTCGAACCCGAATGACTTAATCAGCCCCAAATGCCAAGCTACATGCTGTACGTCTGTCTCTGTGGATCTGAAGTGTGATTCATGTAAACAAGGCCTGCAGTCAGATTAACGTTTGCTTTCAAGGATCTGTCACTGGCCAGTTTGGCAGTATTACAAACTGCACTAGCTATACAGGAAATGACGCCACCTATCAAGTTCCCTATCAACTTGTTTCTTGTTATGTTGCTGTTAAGAGCATATAATGAACGCATCAGTGGAAACTGACAGAGGAAATTCCTCGTAGCTGTCAATAGTGGCACTGCTGGCGGTGATCCAGTCCCCTGGCACCCCTGCTGGACCTGGAAGCTGGCCAGTCGCTTTTTGACCAAGCTAATGTGGGCGAGGATAGAGGTGGTGGGTGTCGGGTAGTGTGTTTTATAGCTGGACAGCTATAAAAAGCAAGATATTTTAATTGCTGGGGAAGTAAAGCTCCATTCTTTCTCCAGACATCATTGTACATGTTTTTCGGTTGGAATTTATCCATAAATATTTTTATATTTATTTCATTGTGATATAAATATAGTCTTTTCTTTGGTTGTCATATGTAACTATTTGAGCCTTTAATAGCCATATTAGCTGATCAGCAATCTTGCTTCCTTGTGAAATTACATTTCACTGCTGTCTGAAGAAAACCTTGTATCTCCATTTTAGTTGTTTTTCAGTTTTTGGTATGATTTAAAAATACCTGTTGCTCTTTACATTGTGTGTAAATTTCATGATAAATGGACGAAAAATAAGTGGTTCATTCAAATTTTTTGAGTCGCATGATTTCTCAATAAACAAATTCACTGCTGTCTTTTATTTACATTTATTTGCTTCAGCCAAGCTCAGTATGATGCAGTATGATTGTGAAATCTAATGACTGTGGAAAATGATTGCAGTCAGTTAACATAATGGTGGTCATCTCAAGTAATTGTAATTTGTTGATTATGTAATAATTGTTTCAGGACTAAAGAAGCACAAAATGCAACCTACTTCTAAGACTGAACTTTGGAAGTGGAAAAAATACCCCAGCAAATTTCTTTTAGAAATTGAAAGCAAATCTCCCAAAAAGAGACTAAAAAGTCACAGTGGATGTAGTAAATACTGAAAAATTGTATATTAAGTTGTTGAGGCTGTTAAATGTGTATTCTGCTTTTTTTGACGCTGAAAAATGAACAGCTTCTGCTTGGTGACCTTTTTAACGGGAAAGGAAATGAATCCAGGATGATCTCTGAATTTCGTAAGGATATCACTAAACTGTCTGGGGATCAGTAACTTTGACTGATTCTGTTTTTTTCCATTGGCAGAGCTCTAACAAAGGGATGTCTGTGTGGCTGTGTTGGGCATGGTGTATTCAAAAAGCCCTATTGTCAGTGTGGAGAGGCAGGGAGAAGAGGTGGGCACTTGTGCCTGCGTAATCCTTCCTTACAATGGAAAATGATAGAAAAAGGCTCAGCCTGTCTGAAGCGTGGGACAATGAGACTCGCTCCTGCTTTCAGGATGTGTAATTGGAGCACTTTTCTCAACGACAAAAGGAGTCCACCGAGAATAACCAGCAGCACCTTTTATAAAGCCACACTGCGGGACGTCGTCACCTGGTCAACCTGGTCAAAGACTGAAAGGGAAGAACTTTACTGGAGCTCACTTGAATATACAAGCAAATCTGATGGCACATATTGACTTCATATGTTGTATATTTGGTCCAGTACAGACAGTGGCCAGGTTTCCATCCAGCTGTTGAATGAAATTCAAGCAAATGGCTGAAATGCCACAAAATAATTATGTGAATTAGGATGGGTTTCCTTCAGCTCTGTGCAAGAGGGCATAACTCTTTATGACACATTCATAAAAACACTTCTGAGAGATATGAGCAAGTGTACAGTGAAATCTTTGAAGCTGGGCAGCTTCTTTTCAGATTCCTTTATTGATCCCAGCGGGAAATTGCAGTTGTTACAGTTGCAGCCATTTATGTAAAAATAAACACTTTACTAATAATTTAAGACAATATAGAGAATTTACAATATGTACACCAGATTTAAGTACTCAAGAATATAGTAAGGTGGCAGTGATTTTGATAGTAATATGAAACATCAGGTATAAAGCGGTTACAATTATTTAAATTATTTAAATTAAGTTGGTGTCCCTCTGAGTTATTGCACACACAATTGTTGTTATTGCACATTTGAACAGTTTCGTATTGAGTTTTGTGAATCAGACACTGAGGGAGGAGTTATAGAGTTTGATGGCCACAGGTAAGAATGACTTCCTGAACATGAACGGGAGCTACTGTAACAGGCAGCATGCACGTTGGCGCATGCGCACTCTCACTTTTTGCTGTTTCCTTTCATTTTATGGCTGTACTTCGCATTGTAAGAGCAAAGACAAAATGCAGTGTTGTGATAAAATGGCTCAAGGTCAGTTGCAGTGCTGGTTTCTTCTTTAATAAGATATGCATACATTTAAATTTCTTCATAAGTCCGCTGCTGCCTTCTGCCCAGCTATGTTGTCTTACACTGAGTGAGCATCACAGAATGTTTCCTTTGTGATTCATCCTGTATTTCTTTTTTTATTTGTCCTTAAACTAGTGTACAAACTTCCAAGTCAATTTTGGAGATTTTATTTCTATTTGTCATTTTTTTCAAGTCATTGCATATCAGAATATGCATGGGAACTGGGGGTGTCGCGATACACATGTAAATATGAATGTTTTCTGATATAGGATAGCAAGGCAACATGCAATGTGAATCGATTACGCAATATCCACAATATTCCTAAAAAAAAGATAACCACAAAGGTTAAAATACTCCGTTGTGCAGGTATCAAAACCAGAAAATAACAGTAGTCTTGGTTTGGTCAGAGAGCGCTGGAGCAAGCAAAGTCATCCCATTTGGGAACACCTCCATTTCGCATCAAGCACAATAATAATGGGACAAGAGTGGTAGATGAAGTGACTGTGTGATGACACTGGTGAACATGAGGATGAAATATCTGTGCTTGTGTCGTTGCTAACTGTAGTGAACATGCCACTAAAAGACATTACTTTTATAGTCAGTCGCCAGAAAGTAACTTCAATTAATGTGGGACATTAAATATTAGAAGCTGGCGAATAGGAAATCAGCTTCAGCCTCATGGAGAATGCTGAAGTCTCAGTAGTCACTTCTCCCCACAGGATTCCAGCAGAGTCTGCACAGGTAAAACGAATAACTCGCTTTGTAGGGGTGTTGGCGACCAATTTGCAGCTCAGTTTGGCTCTAGAGAGTCCTGGATTACGCAGTTGAGTCATGTTACAAAATGCATTCACACTCATTTTAGCCAGAAGGTAAGAGCCACACTTTATGGAGAAAAACACAAGATCTGAGTGTAAATAAATTTGTAAAGCACAGTTCATTTCACTTTGAGATGCAGCCTTAAAGTCCATATTTTGTTTACTTTTATTATTATGAGCAATAATCACACGCTTTTGCCAAAAACAAATGCGAAATGTGCAGTAAAGAGCTTGTGTTTGTGTTATTTTTGCTTATTTTATATCTTCTTAGAGCTAGTTATTCCTGTAACAGGCACTTTTTTTTATCATTTTGGGACAGCAATGGAATTACCAAGGAATTAATGCAAAAATAAATAATATACATTATAAATAAATGAATTTCTTTTCTAATTCTGTATCACCTTTGTATCACATCATGGTACAAAAATAAATGTCATGTAATGAAATTTGCGCATCGTCACAGCTGCTGTACATTGAAGTGAAAGCTCAGAGAGCACAGAACTCAGCACTCATGATGTTGGTCAACACCGTCTTGTGTCAACTGGCTCGTACTGCATGTGGCAGCGTTCTTTCCTCTCTATCCTGGAGGGCCGTGGCTTCGCATGATGATTCAGCTCATTAAGGGCTTGGAAATTAGCTAATGGGCTCATTGTGGTGTGCTAGGCTGAACTGATGGGTTCAGTCTGGTGCGTTAGAAAAGCACTAAACTGTACAGTGCATTGCACCTCCGGCAAAGGGAGGGGAAAACGTTCCTTTTCTCTAAGAATAGTGGGCGGGTGTTCCGAAGCATATAGTACAGCCAGCACTGAAACACGCTTTGTCTGGTCAGCAGCTGTTGGACGTCTTGCCTCAGTGCCTAGTCCTTTGTAGATGAATCATGTTACCGGAGTGAAGCAGGGACGATGTGCTGGTGTTGTTTAGTGGGTTGACCTTGTTGTCCCTCCATCTTGATAAGCAGGCGCAGTAGGATGCTGCAGGGCGACATGTACAGTCGCCCAGTCAGCAGGTTCTCTCCTGCATCACGGGAATTGATCTCTCCAGTTTCCCTATGCAGATGTGTGGAAGTCTCCCCTCAGCAGATTCAATCAGAATCGGTCTTCTGTCCCTGATGAGATTCATGAATTCAGGCAAATTCCTGACTTCTGTCATTTGGTGGATTGGAAGCAATTAAAGTCTGTAATGGAGTCCTAGCATGTTTGGATTCTTGTTATTGTTTTGCTGATGGGACTCAGTGGGGAAAAAACAAGATATGTGTAAAAGAAGCAGAGCTAGCAACTAAATGCAGGCTAAATGCTTTTACAGCTAAATAGTCTGATGTATTTTCTCTTTCTGACAGGGCAGACAGTAGGACACTGTGATGTTTATTAGGCTTGCGGATTTTATGTCTGATTTTTTTAGCTGTTTTTACCATCTGTATTAGTCCAGGCTGAAGCCCAGTTGCAGCCCTCAGTATGGATTTTTAATAACTTTTAACCCATTAACAATCCAGCCTTATTACAAAGGTTTGTTATTCAGTAGCTACAGGTATGCAAATGAATAGAGCTATTCTTAGGTTATATAAATGTGTAATAATATTTGTTAAAGGGTTAAATGAATATCTTCAGCACTTCAGCAGACTACACAGTGCTTGTGGGAGATCGAAAGATAATCAAAGTGCTGAAGTGCAAACCGAGCATCAAAATGGGGAAGAAAGGTGATTTAAGTGACTTTGAACGTGGCATTGTTGTTGGTGCCAGACGGGCTGGTCTGAGTATTTCAGAAACTGCTGATCTACTGGGATTTTCTTCTTATCACGCATTGTATAGCTTGAAATCTAACCGTATTTGGTTCACAGCATGTAACATCTCACGACCCCTGTATAAAATAAACGTGAATGTTAAGCTGCATATCGTGACGCCCGCTGTGACTACTGTTAGAAGCCTATCATGGTGAAGTGTTTGCATGAATAAGTAAAGACCTCTGTATAGTGTGAGGAAGGTGAACCGGTCTAAGATTGAATAGTTCTGGTTAGTCCATGCAGGCACCAAGGTCTGTATGTGGTCCAGGTCAATATGGTAGCATTATGACTGTAATACAGTATTTTGTCCTTCAGTATTTACACGTTCTGTTGAAAAAGAAAGGCATCACATCCTGATTCAGAGATACAAGCTCTCAATCTCACATGCAGTCTCAACCAGTGGCTATGAACAGATATGTTCTCAACCTCACAATGCCGCTGATAGATGCTATCTATATCGTTCCTGTAGGGAGATGTTGTAGTTCTGTTCACGTGTGCACTTACTGCCCCCCCTTCGAGATCCTGTGTTTTTTATTGTCTCGTCTGCGGCGTGTTCCGTGTTGCCTGGAGGCTCCTTGACTGTGCATTACTGTGCATTACATCATTTGTGGTTATTCACCGATAAAGACTGAGAGAAGAAAACACAGGACTGGTGTAGCATATGGTTTATAGGCAGTGCTGGTGTCTACTTTTGTGATGAATGGGAATTATTCATGTAGATGGTGTGGCAAAACACTCTTGCCCTCTTCAGACCACTAGAGCTGAACAGAACGATGGAGCTTCAGAATGTGCACTGAAATTCATTACTCCAAGTGCTGGAAAAGCATCTCTGAAAAAGTGCTGAGTGATGTCTTCTATACCAGTATATCGAGATTGGTGTCACGCCACGCAGCGTTGATGGATAGATAAATTTGAGTTAACAGCAATGTACATCATATTGTAGTAAGAATCTTTGGAAGTGGGGTTTGTGTCTGGTTAATGTTTACAGTATACTATATAAAAATGGCAATATAGCAAACATATTGTGTCACAATAATTCAAGATATATTCACAACACACTGCACGCATCACGATATTTAGTTTTTCTTAGAGTTTATAAGTTGGAAGAAGAAGAAGAAGAAGAAGAAGACCACAGCGATTTCTGTTCCATGTTAACAAACTGCACTAAATTCAATTAAACAGACTTAAATATACTCACTTTGTAATGAAACATGCAGTTAAGTGTTCTTTATTGACTGACATTATCCATGTTAGACTCAGAAAACAGTTTTGTGACATGATTTATCACAATAATGATGAATATCGTCATATTGCCCACCCTTGTTACTATATGAAGTTCCTTTTGTTGTCATTTAAGAGCAGCCAAGCAAAAAAACAGTTTGTATGACGTTATTTTGGAGTATAGTGTTTTATCAACTCTTTAAAATCTCAGGTCTATATACTAAGGCGTATTGTTCAGTAGATACAGGAAATTCAGTGCAGACTAGCTGAAGTACTCTTAGATTATAGAAGTGTGCAAGAAAACTTGGGGTCCTCTGGTGAGTCCTGGCCATTCAGGGGGTTAGCACTCTATTATTGCTCCACTGATTTTTCAATCTTTCTATGTAATTCAGTGGATTATATGGAAAAGTCATTCAGAGTGGTTTAATGTAAAATGGTTCATTGTAGAGAAACTTGCCAACTCAGATTTCTTTACAGTGGTGGTGATAGAGACCAGTGGTCACAATGTCAACAACACACATTACTGACTATCCAAACCCACCAGTGAACCTACACATGTCTGTATGTTTTAGATATAATGCTGATAATGGCAAACTAGTGGTGAGTCAAACTAAAAAATTCTTTTTTTTCCATTTACCTTTCTGTCAATAATGGATAAAAAAATCCCCAATACTCATCTTAAAATAATGATCATAAAATTGTTTCTCAGACATCAGACTGTGTATTCTTTAGCATTTCATGTAACAACTTCCTGTAAGGTAGTTTTTAGAGGCATTTAAACATGGTGGTTCCTATTTGTTACCACTGTGAATTCTGACTCCAAGTCTCAGTATAACACAGAATTTCACATCAAACTTCTCTTACTATGTTTACATCTTAACTATTTTTAATTATGCAGAAATTTGAGGGAATTGGAGGAGTTTCCCTTTCAAAAGTGGGACAGTTGAGAACTGTTTAACTAAAACAAATGCAATGTAACATTAACATATAAAAAATAAATATAAAACAAATTAGCTGATATTATTATTATTATTATTATTATTATTATTATTATTATTATTATTATTATTATAGGAATTGGTTTTGTTGTCAGTTCTGGAACTATATTTGCTATCGTCTGCTTCTTTGTCTTGTTGCCTATATATTTCAAAACATGGAACCAAGAATTCCTTGGAGGTCTGGATGAAGCAGGTTTTACTGAGCTCCTTCAGACAAAGAGAGATGGAGGTTTTTCAGGATCCTGCCAAGCTTCATGTGTGGAATTAGTCATGTCTGCATGAGCCGCCTCCTCAGCCATGCTTTTGGTGGAAGTAGGTTAATGTGGAGGAGCCAGGAGGCACTGAGACACATGAGCACACACGCTCAAAAAAAAAACCCCAAGTGGTTGAGGTTCCTGAATATACACGCCCGTCTCCTGTGCTGTGGCTTAGCTGGGCTAGCTGTTGGTCGGATGGTGCATCATCTAGCCTGCAGGCCTAAGCGTCTGTTGGTGTGTCTGTGTCTGTGTCTGTGTGTGTGTGTGTGTGTGTGTGTGTGTGTGTGTGTGTGTGTGTGTGTGTGTGTGTGTGTGTGTGTTTGGGGGAAAAGCACAGAGTGAGTGGCCTACAGAAAGCTGGACAGCATATTTCAGCCCATGCCCCAGTAAGCCAACCACACTGGGCTTTGCCAAAATGCTCAGGCAGAACAGCATGGCTGGATTCATGCCCCAATAACTTCAGCAGGCTTTCGTTTGCTTGTGGTTTGTCAACAAAATTGACTGTTAATCCATTCCTGATGGGTAATCTGTGCAACAATAGCTAATAGAGACAAATATGATTGATCTTAGATGTTGTAAATGACAGAACAGCCTCTTTAACTGTTCCAGGATTTGTGACTCAGAATCTGTTGAACTGTTGGTGCTGATGCTTTTGATCCTCATAGAATGTGGTTTGTTAGAACGTGGTTTCCTGTCCTGTCGGGAGTCTGAGCCAGCAAATGAGATGCGACTAACAGTGCGCTTCAGCGAGAACCAACATGCCAGAACATTACCTGTTCTATTGGTCATCCTTAAAGCAACAGCACAAAAAGGACGCATCAAAAAATGTAGTCAGTCAGTCAGCAAAAGACACATTTGAAGAAAAGTATGTTAATGGTTAAAAACAGTAGTAGCCATCTTGAAGCCTGGATTTCGGCCATGCCTTTGTCCATTTTGTCCCATTCACACCTGGAAGTCCTGGGTGACATGATTAGAGGTGGAAAATGCAAAGTACGCATGTAAACGGGGTCCTGATGTGCCTTGAAGATGTATTATAATCTGATAACTCAAACCTCCTTTGGAGGTATTCAGGGCCGTAACATTCTTAAAGCCTTTGTCCACACATTTTAATAATTTTCTCCTATTATGTATAGTATTTGTGACGTTTTTACAGTTAATTGGCAGAGCAAGAGTTTAATATAGAATCTGTTTCAGGACATATATTACACAGTATTTCACAAAAGTGAGTGCACCCCTCATATTTCTGCAAATATTTTATTATATCTTTTCATAGGACAAAACTATAGATATGAAACTTGGATATAACTTAAAGTAGTCAGTGTACAGCTTGTAAAGTAGTAAAGATTTACTGTCCTCTGAAAGTAACAACACACAGCCATTAATAGCTGCCAACACAAGTGAGTACACCTCACAGTGAACATGCCCAAACTGTGCCCAATTGTGTCGCTGTCCCTCCCTGTTGTCATGTGACTCAATAGTGTTGCAAGGTTCCAGGTATGAATGGGTAGCAGGGCTGTTAAATTTGGTGTTTTGGGTACAATTCGCTCATACTGGCCACTGGATATTCAACATGGCACCTCATGGTAAAGAACTCTCTGAGGATGTGAGAAATAGAATTGTTGTTCTCCACAAAGATGGCCTAGGCTATAAGAAGATTGCTAACACCCTGAAACTGAGCTATAGCACGCTGGCCAAGGTCATACAGCAGTTTTCCAGGAACGTGTTCAGCATCATATCCAGAGGTTGGCTTCAAAAAATAGACACATGAGTGCTGCCAGCGTTGCTGCAGAGGTTGAAGAAGTGGGAGGTCAGTCTGTCAGTGCTCAGACCATATGCCACACAATGCATCAACTCAGTCTGCATGGCCGTCGTTCAAGAAGAAAGCCTTTTCTGAAGCTGACACACAAGAAAGCTCGGAAACAGTTTGCTGAAGACAAGCCGTCCAAGAGCATGGATTACTGGAACCATGTCCTGTGGTCTTACGAGACCACTTGTTTGGCTCAGATATTGTCCAGCATGTGTGGCGGAGGCCTGGTGAGAGACCAAAACGACTGTCTCTTGCCTCCAGTCAAGCATGGTGGTGGTAGCTTCATGGTCTGGGGCTGGATGAGTGCTGGAGCTGTGGTTCATAAAGTGGAAACATGAATTCCAACATGTTCTGTGACATTCTGAAGCAGAGCGTGATCCCCTTCCTTCAGAAACTGTGCTGCAGTTTTCCAAAACGATAACGATCCCAAACACCCCTCCAAGATGACAGCTGTCTTGCTGAGGAAGCTGAAGGTAAACGTAATGGACTGGCCAAGTATGTCTCCAGAGCTAAGCCCAATAGAGCACCTGGGGGCATCCTCAAGCGGAAGGAGGAGGAGTGCAAGGTGTCTAACATCCACCAGCTCTGTGATGTCATCATGGAGGAATGGAAAAGGATTCCAGTAGCAACCTGTGCGGTTCTGGTGAATTCCACGCCCAAGAGGTTTCAGGCAGTGCTAGATAATAATGGTGGTCACACAAAATATTGATACTGAGCACAATTTGGACACATTCAGTGTGAAGTGGACTCACTTGTGTTGCCAGCTATTTAGACATTAATGGCTGTGTGTTGAGTTACTTTCAGAGGAAAGTAAATTTTTACTGCTAAACAAGCTGTACACTGACTACTATTATATCCAAGTTTCATTTCATTTGTGTGTGTGTGTGTGTGTGTATATATATCTGTGTCGTTAAACTCGTTAAAAGAGTTTTTTTTGTTGTTGGTATTTTTTTTTTCTTTATAGAGAACACCTTTCAAATTTAATTGCGTTCTCTGACTGGGGATGTTCAAACTTTTGCATAAGAATCTTGAAGGCACAGTAACAAAGTAACAGCCTCTTTAATTCTAAGGAAAAAATAATAAACAGAGCTTGGAAAATGATCATGTAAAATGGAATAATCACTTCTTTGGTATATAAAACTGCAAAAACAATGTGAGAAGTGTGTGATTCTGATTTAGTTACCAAAATCACAAGTAATTGTGATTCTGATGAGACTGAATGTTATTTTTATTGTTTATTTATTTATTTATCATTCTTTTTTTCTCCAGTCGTTTTGTGTACATGTGCACCCCGCCGGTGAGCAGAGATCTTGGCGTGGTTTTAATGCCACCAGCTAAAAGTTCCGTTTCCAAGACAGGGCTGTAACCATGGAAACCGTGGTTGGGGTTGGGAGGGGGGTGTAGGGCTGAGAGTGCGAGTTTGACAGTGAGGATAATCTGTTGGTGTGTGGAGAGCACACACACACACACACACACACACACACACACACACACACACACACACACACACTGCTTTCTGAACTGATGCTGTAAAATAAACACACATGCTTTCACACACTTCAGAGTTCAGCACACTTGAGTGTTCGAGAGCGAAACCGTTGAGTGTGTTTCCATTACTGCTGTGTATTTGGAGTGTGTGTCTACTGCCTGCCCTGTGGCTGCTGTCCGACAGGACCTGTCCATCTTACTTCAGGCTCCAATTGTACCATCTGTGGACGCTGACAGATGATTGGCTGAGCAAGCGCAGCAGGGGGAGGAGCATGCAGCACACTGCCACACATAATCAGACAAATATGTGGCACATTTTTACTTCCAGTCATCAGACTGTGACACTCACTCAGAGGAACATGAATAACCTCAGTGCTACTGTAAGTGCAGCACATTGTTAGGCTGGTGGACATTTTGCTTGTAAATGCTTTTAGATTAACAGTTCAGGATTTGTAACTTTTGTTCCAGGATGTTAGACTCCTGTAGAGAGTGAGCTAACGTCTCCAGCAGAGCACTGATCAGTGAGGTTAATAAGAACACTTTCAGACACTGTGTGATGTACCATTATGTATAAAAATGGAAAAAAGTATGTTATATGGCCAAAAACAGTTGTGGCAGCCATCCTGTAGCCTGTTTTTTATAGATAGAAGTATTTAAGAACATTTACATAGAGAAAATGTTTCTGTATAATTCAATTAAAAAAAAAAGTTTTATTCTGGGAATATTTTCGCATGTTACTGCCCTCCAGGGATGTATGGCTTTTGAAAAAGACAAGTCTCCTCAAAACAATTGTGACACAGTAAGTGTGATTACATGGACTTAATATTTCGATAACTGCAGGTTTTGTCAGTAATCTGATCATGTTTACATGCACTTGAATAATCAGATAATGGGAAAGTGGGTCTTTCTTGAGACAGACAATAATTGGATTTCTGCTTTACAATTAGCCAATAAACTCGCAGCACAAGACGTGACAAACGTAACACACTTCACTTAAAAAAATCACTTTTTACATGAAAATATGAACATGCATAATTTAGAAAATGAAGAAAATTTAAATCCTCCATTTTTTTTTTTCAACCATGTAGTTGGTTTCAACGTCGCTTATTTCCGGGCCGCCGTCTGTTTCACACATGCCCAGGCTGAGAAACCTGAAAGAAATCAGAGTAAAGTTTACATGCACTGAGAAATCTGATTACTGAGCTAAAATCCAGCTCTCTATTGGATTTCTCAATCAGATTTCTAGACCTTACTCTGATCTAAGGAATCGGGGTATGCTGTTTATATGACTGTTTGAATAATCAAATAACTGCAGAAATCCGATTATGGTCAAATTATTGAGTGCATGTTCACAAACAGTGTCTCAGACAGATCGACAGTGTATAATCATTTCATGTACTTTCTGTGAAGGAACTTTTAGGGGCCTTGACTCTTCACACTTCCTATCACCACTGTGAACAATTCTGACAGGTTCCTCTAAAACAAGATCATTTAACACCAAACCACTCTGAATGACTTGCATCTTTAATGATTGAATTATGCTCAAAGTCAATCTGTCTCTTAATGGTTGCCCCTCGTCCCATTTGAGAGATGAAGCCCATCTCCTCCACCCCCCCCCCCCCCCCTCCAGAGACTGACCATCTATAAGTGATCCCCACTGAGTTCCCCACTTTACTCATCCCTGTACTCACTCACTCACTAACTTCCTCTTTCTCTCACTTTATAGCATTTTATCTTCCTCTTTGGAAAACGATGATAAGTGAGTCAAACGTGCTGCACTCTGTCATGCACAGTCTGTTTTCTGAGAGGTTAATGTATTAGAATTAAGCACAGTGGAGAATTAGGTCCTGATACACATCATTACAGTACCTGAGCTTAGGTTTTCTACAGGCTTTTTCAGCTCTCTCTCTCTCTCTCTCACACATCAAAATAAATCTCCCCTTTGATTTATTTCTGTCTTTCACTAGCTTTTAAATCTCTCTCTCTCTCTCTCTCTCTCTCTCTCTCTCTCTCTCTCTCTCTCTCTCTCTCTCTCTGTCTCTCTCTCTCTCTCTCTCTCTCTCTCTCTCTCTCTGTGGAGCGACTTCACACAAAAGTGTCTCACTCACTCAGGCCCCTCGGCAGGAGCTAAATCCGGATGGTTCTGATTCAGCTGGACGACCTCATTGGAGTTGAGCGTGATGATTCTCGGCCTCATTATATTCTTTAAATCAGTACAAAACCAGTCAGAGGACTCCTGATGGCCTCCAGTGACTCCAGTCCAAAACACTTGTTGAATATATATATGTAGCTAATCAGCCAATCACGTGGCCGCAACTCAATGCATTTAGTCGTGTAGAGGTGGTCAAGACAACTTGCTGAAGTGCAAACTGAGCGTCAGAATGGGGAAGAATGGTGATTTATGTGACTTTGAACTTGGCATGGTTGTTGGTGCCAGACGGGCTGGTCTGAGTATTTCAGAAACTGCTGAGCTACTGGGATTTTCACGCACAACCATCTCTAGGGTTTGCAGAGAATGGTCCAAAAAAGAGAAAATATCCAGTGAGCAGCAGTTGTGTGGACGAAAATGCCTTGTTGATGTGAGAGGTTAGAGGAGAATGGGCAGACTGGTTCAAGATGATAGAAAGGCAACAGTAACTCAAATAACCACTTGTTACAACCAAGGAATGCAGAATACCATCTCTGAATGCACAACATGACGAACCTTGAAGAAGATGGGCTACAGCAGCAGAAGACCACACCAGGTCCCACTCCTGTCAGCTAAGAACAGGAAACTGAGACTACAATTCGCACGGGCTACAGAAATTGGACAACGGAAGATTGGGAAAATGTTGCCTGGTCTGACGAGTCTAGATTTCAGCTGCAACGTTCAGATGTTTGGGTCAGAATTTGGCACAAACCACATGAAAGCATGGATCCATCCTGTGTTGTATCAAGGGTTCAGGCTGGTGATGGTGGTGTAATGGTGTGGGGGATATTTTCTTGGCACACTTTGGGCCCCTTAGTACCAATTGAGCATCGTTTAAATGCCGCAGCCTACCTGAGTATTGTTGCTGACCATGTCCGTCCCTTTATGACCACAGTGTACCCATTCTCTGAGGCTACTTCCAGCACGATAATGCACCATGTCACAAAGCTCATATCATCTCAAACTGGTTTCTTGAACATGACAATGAGTTCACTGTACTCCAATGGCCTCCATAGTCACCAGATCTCAATCAATAGAGCACCTTTGGGATGTGGTGGAACGGGAGATTCGCATCATAGATGTGCAGCCGACAAATCTGCAGCAACTGCGTGATGCTATCATGTCAATATGGACCAAAATCTCTGAGGAATGTTTCCAACACCTTGTTGAAAGTCTGCCATGAAGAATTAAGGCAGTTCTGAAGGCAAAAGGGGTCCAACCTTATACTAGCAATACCTAATAAAGGTATGTACCTAATAAAGTGGCCAGTGAGTGTATATCTGTTAGCATCCATGGCTCCAGGCTGAACTGATGAACCTGAACATAAAACATTGTGTTTTGTGGACAGAACAAAGTGAATGTTTTGTGTTTGAAGATGAAGACATGATTATTTTATATATAAAGTATAACTGTTCACAGCTGTGTTTACCGGTCATTTGGGATGATTTGGGATGAGTCAGAGTTGTCCACAATGGTGGTGATGGGACCCAGACGAAGTGTTTTATACCTCTAAAATCTTCCTCACAGAAAGTTATTACTTGAAATGGTTATGAATAATACTTTGTTTTATGATAGTTATGACCTAAATTATATATTTTAATATTTTCATAGCCTAGAGGGAAAAAATCAGCGCATAAAAACATTTTTTTATATACCACTATTTATGTTAGATCTAAAAACTCAGAAGACTTCTGTAGGCTGACTAATAATTTGGATAGTCAACAAAATGTCTTGTATTGTAGACATCAGGACGCCTAGTTCCTATCAGTACCACTGGGGTACTTTAATGTTGTGGATCTGATTTCGCTTAAAATTTAGAAATGAAAAATGTGGCATGATATGGCTGCAACACCTCGCATGCTTAGTCCAAAAAAAAACACTCCATTACATCTACTTCTATGGTTTTCATCAGGCTTCTGTGGCTCAATGGACATTAATTTTCCAAAAGGATAAGTAGAAGTTCTGTACAACTTACAATTTTTATAGCAAAATTGCAATTTAAAGGAGTATAGGTTTCAAATCCCAAGTACTGCACTTCTAATTATAGCTTACAAGTTTTAAGAAGGGATTTTTTCACCTAATAACATGGAGCTTGTGAACTGCCTGTGGACGAATTGGACCAATCAGAAGTAACCCAGCGCCCACATATCGTGTACATGACAACACACCCACAACTGACCACCACCAAGGCTTGAACCTGAGGACAAAAAAGCAGGGTGTGCTGATCTGGAGCTGAAATTATTAAGAATCATCAGTTCGCAGTTACACTTTTAGTCCTAAAAATCTGTTGTTCTCAAAACATATGATCTTTTGAATGTAGTGTGATTACACACTGGTTTAACTACAAACTACAATACATTGGGCAGCTAGTAAAATGGGCAGCTAGTTTTCAGTTTCACTAATACTTGAGTAAAGTACAAATCTTCCAAAATAATACTTAAGTATAGTTCATTTGACTCCACTCCTGTTAATCTAATACTGAATTACAGTGAAGTTAGGTATTATAGGTAATTATTAAAGGTGACTATCAACACTACTCAAAATCTTGTTATCCTTAATAAATACATACTGAGTGACTTAAGTTACATTTGCATTTGAGTCACATTCAATATGGACCCGTTCAAGTCTGCATTTATGATTTTTCTTTGTTTGTTCTGGTGGCAAAAAGTAACATGTGGTTAAAAATGTAAATAAGGTTTTTTTCTTCCATTCTTCAGAAACAAAAATAACATTTTGATCTAATAAAACATCACATCTGTTCATAAACACGGATGTGGTATTGGTTGAAAGGGTAGAATCAGTACTTTCATCAGAATCTCTCCGCTTGTTTCAATAAGCTACAAATGTCTATTTGTAACATGCTCTTGTAACTGTGACTGCTGTGGAAGGAGCGGTTTTGCTGGAGGTTAGCAGATCAGACAGATGGAGGAGGACTTTGTGAGGGTGCGCAGAATCAATGGGGCGAGAAAAAGCGGATTTGTTTTGCTGTGCTTCAGAAGTGCTGTTTTTCTTGTGTTTATTCATGTTTTTATAATGTTTTTTAATCCTTGTTGCCCAAAATCAGCCACCGTTATGACACAGCAGTCTGTTACATACTGTCTTACAGGGGTATGTCAAGGACAGCTGGACCTCTGAGCTGAACAATTCTCTCTTTCTCTTTCTCTCTCACACACACACACACACACACACACACACACACACACACACACACACACACACACACACACACACACACACACACAAATACTCCCCCACTTACGTTTCTCTCCACCCAAAACCGCTGTGAGCCCACTCTGCAGGTCACTCAGCCAAAATAAACCGTCTGGTCCGTGCCCTTGTTTTTGAATGGTTTGGTTTTAAATCATTGACTAGCTCGGCCCCCCTTAAGGCTTTAAACCAGACCCTTTCAGGATAGATCACAGGTCACACCCCTGCCGGAGGATTAGGCTTCAAAATTCCCATGGAAACCAAATCGATATTTCACATTCTTCCTCTCCTGTACACATCAAGCGTTAAAGCAATGTTATGTGATCATTTTACCTGAGAAGAACAGCTTCAAAATCATTTTGATGGTACACTGACTCAAAATAGAGAGAGTGATGTCTCCATTATTGCCTCTCTAGGCTTGGAATGCCTGCTATAGCGCTATGTAACTTTGGTGGAGTAGGCACGAGACCTCTCGCATAACTGCGTAACTCAGTATGGCACCATGTCACACAACAACTAATCCAGCTGTGAGAGGTAGCTCAGTATTCTCAGTATATTCATGGCAGAAGCTGCCAAACAACTGAGGAAAGTGTCAGAGGAAGCGAGGAAGAAGAAAAGGGATATAAGACAGACTCACAGCTATCGGGAAAACAATGAAAATCCTTCAGCACAGTGTTCATCTCTGCTAGTGATATTTATGAAAGACTGTGATGTAGGCTGAGACCTTATCTGTGTCTTTCCTGTCTTACAGAGTTTTATAGTTTTTCTGGATGCTAGAAGTTATCTAACCTCAGTCCTGTTTCAGGCTATGTAAGCATGCAAAGAAATGACTTCCTCTCACGGCAGAAGGTTTGGTCAGTCTCATGTGAAATAAGCCTTGAACGTTTGCAACTTCTTATAACAAAATTCTGTATAATAAATTATGTTTCAGTTATACCCAACATTGTGAGTGTAATCTGTAGCGTCCATATGCCTGCACTACAATACACAATACACTCTGCAACTGTAGGAGCAGCCCAGGAGCATCAAATACAAATTCTTACAAAAAGCTACTTTAAAAGAAGTAAAAGCAGATGCCAAAAATGGTAAATCACTGCTTGTGTGTAGGTGCAAGTATTCCAGCTATATTTCTACTTGAATAAAATTACAAAATTACTTGTGAAAAATGTTTTTAAATATCAGGAGTAAGGGATTTGGAGTTAAGGATGTTTTGATGAATGAGTTTTATTAAGGAGACCTGTGTGACCGTTTTTCATGTTTGCAGTCACACAGGCCTCTTTGATAGAACATGTTCATCAAACTGAAAATAAAAACCTATATAAATAATATAATATAAATATAAATAAAACCTAAAATATAAACCTATATAAAACATAGTTACATAGGCTGCAGTTTACATAGTCCTTTAAAGGCAGAGTTTTCGACAGCAGAGAACGGCTCTGGAATGAACTTTTTGCCTACACAGTATTTTTGTGATATTTTTCTCATTTTAGAGCTCTGGCTACAGATGGACTTTCCTGTCTGCTGTTGTTATGCTGTATTGTGCTGTCATGAGGGATGTCATGTTTTCAGGTGTTGTTAAATCTGTAGTGAAGAAATTCTTGGGTGTTGTTTCTCCTCCTGATTTCGGCGTGAACAGAGATTATATAGTTTTCCTCTGTTTCTCACAGAAAGCATAAAATTTAAAATTTAAAAGTTTTCATTGTTGATCTGCTGCTGCTCAAGCTGTTTGAGTGTGTCAGTGCTGACAAAGAACAACATTTTTAATCACTGCTTCTCATTTTCGTTGCCATTTTCACTTTTTTTTCTGTTGCCAAATTTCCAGTCCAGTCCTACTTTTAACACTTAAATACATTAACAGGCAGTTACTTTTGTATGTTGCACTTCTTGTTTGTGTGTGTGTGTTTATTGATGTGTGTCTCTTTTCTGCAGGCACTGGCATCACATCGCGGATACCTCCTTACTGCACGAATCCCAGCAAAGGTAATCTCTCTCTCTCTCTCTCTCTCTCTCTCTCTCTCTCTCTCTCTCTCTCTCTCTCTCTCTCTCTCTCTCTCTCTCTCTCTCTCTCTCTCTCTCTCTCTCTCTCTCTCTCTCTCTCTCTCTCTCTCTCTCTCTCTCTCTCTCTCACTTTTCGTTCTGTCCCTCTCTCACTCAGTTTCCTTATTGTTTATCTCTCTCTCGGGTGCTGCACATATTGTAGTAAAACATGTTATAGTTGGATGTAGACTTTTTTTAAAAATCCAGTCACATTATGTTGTGTTGATTTTCTGAGTGAAAACGTTAACACATCTTTCACAGAGAACACACTTAAATGACATGTTTCTGCTAATTTTATTAGACAGTTTCTGTTTATTTAAAATATTAGAAAAAATAAATATATTTAATTCAGCAAAGATCCAGAAATGCTATATTCAAATATATAATATTGTGCAGAAGTGTGTCTCTAGAGGAAATGTAACTTATTTTCACCTAGAAACTCAATAAAAATGATAGATTGCAGGCATCAAATTCAAAATGAGTGAATATTTGCAAAAAACAATAAAGTTTATCCGTTTGAACATTAAATATCTTGTCTTTGTAGTGTATTCAATTGAATATAGGTTGAAAAGGATTTGCAAATCATCGTATTCTGTTTTTATTTGTTTTACACAACGTCCCAACTTCACTGGAATTGGGGTTGTATCAATGTACTGACAACATAGGCTGTTAATGACGACTTGCGGTTTTATTAATATCAGTGAAAGTAAGCCTGCAGTCATACAGCAGTGTCAACCAAAGTCTGTTCCAGGTTTAAATATCCTGCAATTTACTGCTTATCCACTCACCACCCTTTGTGGATACTCCAGCAGCAAACTCAGCTGAAAGGAAAATCTCTAGTCCAAAAATTAGTAGACACATTAATAAACAGATGTGCACTCAGGCTGTTATTTATGCTCAGTTTGTACTGTTGTGTTTATCAGATCAAGCTGTGCCAGTGTCTTACTCGTAAATTTAAACTAGTTTGTATTGTAGTTGTTTGTATTGATTTTATTACTGCAGTTTCCACATGCAGTAAGTCATTGTGGAGAGGAGTCTCGTAAATGAACAGCTGTAAATGTCTATTATAAATAAAATGAGTTTTACAGTTTATTCTCCAGGCTGAAATCAGGACTAAACGAGCAGCAGTGGCTCTCGGTGTTTCTCCAGTGTGTCTTGTCCTCTCTCTGCTTCTGAGGATTAAAGCCCTAGTTAAAGTCTGACCTCTGAGACTCCTACTGACCACCCTTGACCTCTGACCTCTTGAGCTGAGCCCAATTAGTATCTCAGATGAGCCTAAAAGTCTGCTCACAGTGGGGCTGTGTGTCCGAGCTGTAAGCCGATCAGCTGGATTACTGATTGGTTTTAGTGAATCCTTTGAGGAATCGACTCCTTTGAATGAATTCAGGTTTTCTAATAAACAGTGAAGCTGTATGTCGCATGATCTTGTGGTTCCATGATGAGGGGCTGCACCCAAACAATGTTAATATATTACAAGGTGTGTCACAATCATGCAACCACACTAGGAGCTCCTACATTGTAGTTCAACATTGCTGGTTTATGGTACATGGGAGTGTAGCTTATCTGTTAATGCACAGTTTGTGTTTGCCTTCCTTAATGGCCTGTTTCCGACTACAGAGCTAAACAGTGGTTAATATGTAGTACAGTCTGGGTCCAGTTTTTTTTTTTTTTTTGCCCCTTGATCTGGTCTGAGAACTGTAACATTGGCAGATACTGTCCTGATCTTTGAGGTTTTATTGATTATACAGCTTCACTATTTAGGTAAGATATTCTCAGCTGCTGATTTTCATGGATATGCTTGTTTTTGTCCTACTTAAAAAAGAAGCCCTTTTTAGCGTGTTTATTACTGACTTATGATCCAGTTTGACCAGCCACTTTAAAATCCTGCAGCGTAATCAATTCTATACAAACTGCTTTTTAAATAGCCATTTTGAGTTATGAAGATGCTGTAATTTCATATTGCTGTAACGCGTGTAGTATAAATAATAAACAATGATGTATCCAGCTGTAAGTCACATGATTCTGTGGTTCCTATAGACGGTCTGATAGTGGCCCATAGCTTTTCCTAGATTGGTACAGAGATTCCATTCCCCCTTAGGTGGGCCAGCGATTGTCCTGCCTGGTGTCTTCTAGCGGCAAACAACATGGTCATAAAAAAGATGGCAAATGGCTGTAAAGTCAATTCTACTTAAAGCAAAAACCGAGTTAAATCTGTGTTGCTCGATGCAGCCCCGCATTATGGTAGCCTACGTCACGTTAAGGTTCTTCGCATAACTGCAGTGGATGGACACAGCCTAATTCACAGTTTTTTCTTCTGGGATTTCATAAATCATTTCATAAAATTATATCAATTGATGTAATTTGAAATGTTTGAATGGAAACCTTGTCACTGACTCACATTACTCCTCAATGTATTAATGTTCATTTGTTAATTGTAGTATAAAATGTGTAATATTCTGAGCAAATAAGTTCTAATTAACTGAAATAGCTTTTTGAATGTAGTTTATCGTATATAAAAGAAATAAAATATGTAAAATTTTGTTCCCATAGCAAGGATATTGAATACATAGACCTGTGTTTGTAGTAGTGTGAGATTTGAACCTGTTATTCCTGTGAGCTTTGTGTGGTAGAGGTTTATTGAATGCAGACGTTGGGTTCAGTCCAGTGTATCTTCCTCACTGCTGCAGATTTACTGCCGGAGTCAACATGCGCACAGAGACCTTACACACACACACACATACACACACACATACACACACATACACACACACACCTCTTCAAATATTGATTTGTTTTCTTTTTTCTCTACATCTGAACCCACCTTGAGGCAATCTCTGACAATATCTCTCTCTCTCTCTCTCTGTCTCTCTCTCTCACGGTCTGTAATCATTCAGTCTGTTTGGTCTCTGGACTCCCTGCTTGTTTTACAGTGATACTCCAGGCAGAGGTTGGCATGGTTTGGTTAGCTGTGCTGTGTCAGTGAGTCAGTGTGCTTGTGTGACTGCATGCCTTTGTGTGTGTGTGTGTGTGTGTGTGTGTGTGTGTGTGTGTGTGTGTGTGCGCGTGCTCGTGCTCATGTTTGATTAGCTCTGAGGTGATTGGCAGGTTGCCCACAGCAGAGTTGTGTTTCACTGTGTTGCACTGTATGTCTCACTCTTATATTATTGTCAGCCATCAACCACTAATACTGTACAATGCATCCTTTGTTAAGCATTATTGCAGTACTGGCCTTTGCAATTGAGAGATAACTATTTTGAACATGTACTACATTTTAACTTTATCACACAACAACTAAATATATGCGTCAACAACTGAATATATTTACAATCTGTCAAAATTGAGTATGTTTATGTTGCCTTTATCACAGCTTCTGTTCTTTTTTAGGAGGCACGCTTTCAGTTTTTTTAGGAATATTTTTCCGCACTTTCATAGTTCAAGGTGGCTGTGTTTTCTGCTTCTCACAGTCCAAATAATTCCAATTACATTTAGTAATGTTGAGGTCTGGACTCAAGGTGGTCAATCCATTTTTCTGAGAACACCAGCAGCTTCTTTATTTCAAAAGTACATCTTGATCTTCTCTGCAGTGTGTTTGGGGTTGTTATCTTGCTGAAGAAATAACTTCTGTCCAATTAAAATATGTTTTCAGCTTTTTTTCCTGACACTGGAACATGAGTAACTTGAACTTAATGGCTGTTTTTGAATGGAATAGAGTGCTGGCTCATACACAGTATTGTAAATAAACCCTCAAATAAATCACTAGATGTTGTAATGTGTGCTGTGAGCATCCTGAGTGAGCTCAAACGCTCCAGATGTTTCTGGGGGTGATTAATTAAATCATTTTGGTCAAAATGGTGCGGGTTGGTTTTTAACTACGCCATATCTGGGATCACCCATGCAATGTTAATATATTACAAGGTGTGTCACAATCATGCAGCCCTGCAAGGAACTCCTACATTGTATCTCCACCTTGCTGGTGAACAGTTAGAGACTGTAGCTCTGTTAATGCAACAGTTTATGCCTTCATTAATGGCCTGTTTCCGACTCTTTTTGGCCCCCAATCTGATCTGAGTGGCCGATACTGAACCGATATTTGAGGTTTCGTAGGTTATACAGCCACACGTTTTAGGTAAGATATTCTCCACTGCTGACTAATGCTCTGTACACAGTGTGACATTCTTGATGCATATGGATATGCCCTTTTTAGTGTGTTTAATACTGGTTTATGGTCCAGTTTGACTGACCTCTCTAATGACTCGGCTACTGGTCACTGTTTTTTTTTTTTTTGTTTTTTTTAAATAGCCATTTTATAGTGTTATGAAGACACTACTATGTCATATTGCTGTATTGCGTGCAGCACTTGCTCATCGATTTCCAATAAATTAAATTGATGTTGGTACTTTCATTTTTAACTGGACTTGACTCGTGAGTGAAAAATGTGGTGGGAGTATACACTTCTAACGAAGTGAAATGTGCCCTTGTTTTGATCAAAAATAGCTGGTAGATATTATGTCAGTGAAGATATTATGTTTTCATTTTCCACTGTTACATAGTTCCACACTGCAGACATTTGCGCTATTTTCTTAACTTCTGAAAATGAGCCTCACACAAAAATAGGCACAGGAATGCAAGTGGATCAGGCTTAATGTAGCCGATACCTTGTTACATTATCTATTAATATACACCTAGATTAGATGAGGACATCCCTGGTACAGTCCCAGCACCAAGGTGGAGCTACAAGGCAGGTGTTTCAAATAAAGTGGCTGGTTTATAGTAACAGGAGGTACATGAATAAGGTTACAGTTATAAACCAAGGTCCAGTTAGTTTTGGATGTAACAATTCTAACTATAATGTGTATAATTAAGTGGAAAATCTCTATAAAGATTGTAATACACTTCTGGGCAAGTGTTGGTCTGTGTTGGCCCAACAGAGCTTAGTAACCTCAACTGAATCACAAAGTTTATTACACAGAGGAAATTAACTCAGTGAATTGCTATTCTCTGTCATGTTTCTCAGTATGGTGCCTCATCATGAGATCATCGTTCAGCTGAGTTTACCTAAAGAAATAAACTCATCGTTACTTCTCATACCATGTTTACCACAACATGCCATCGAAGTCGAGGGTTGTTGTCGTTTATGTTATAGTTAGTCATATAATAAATTAGATTTATAGTCGGCATTCCGTATCCACAGGTTCGAGAATGCATTACTGGCACTTTCTGTAAATTTAAATGTAACAAACAAACAAAAACCAAACAAAAAAGACTAAAACAGTCAAAATGTTAAGGAGTGAGACACTCTGAAAGTGAGGGGGTGTGTACATATGTGTGGGTCTGTGTGTTTGCTGTTATTAGATCTATCTCTCTTTTTCCATTGAATCATTTACTACTAATTTCCTCTCTTCGTTAGCCTTCTCTTCTCTTCTCTTCTCTCCCCCTCCATCTCTCTTTATATCCTTCTCTCTCCATCTTTCTCTTTTTTACTCTGTCCTCCCTTTTTACTTTCTTTCCTAAATTCTTTTTTGTCTCTCTTCCTCCCCTTCCATCTTTTTCTTTATATTCTTCTATCACTCCTTCTCTTTCTCTTTTTTCTCTGACTCCATGTTTCTTTCTTTCTTTCTGTTCTTCATCTCTCTCTCCCTCTCTTTCTGTTTATTCTCTCTGTCTTTCTCTTTTTTTCTGCATTGTAAGGGGTTTAATGTGTGGGTCATTATTAAGGTGTTTGGTGGTCAGAGTTAAACTGCTCCACATGTCAAACCCACCCAGCTCAGTTTATTCTGTCACTGACAGTCTGTGCTGATCTCCAGTCCTGTTAGAATTCCTCAAGAGACAGTGAAATAACTCAGACCACTAATTCAGCATACTCAGACTGTTACTGTCTGTTTCTGCTGTTTTTCTGTCTCTATTAATAGTCTGTTGTTTTGCTGGAGTGTCTGGTGATTCTGATAAAAATCTGATGTCATGATTTATTCATGTTGTGTCTATTTCAGGTGGAACAGACATTCAGTTATTTGGAGATTCAGGGCATCACATGCAACAAACCCACACAGGTAATAAATCACATGTCTTCTCAAAACTGTCCGACAGGCTCAGCCTGCCCGCACAGAGCTGATGCTGCATTATTCCTGTACTGTCACTGAGTTTTACCAACCAGAGCCAGCAGATTAGATTTCTACAGCAGACAGATCACATACCAGTCAAAAGTTTGGACACACCTACTATTTGACTTAAAAATATGAAATTATACAAATGGAGTTATTGCAGCGAGCAGCAAATGTTTTAAATGCATTAAAGGGCACATATTATGGAAAACCGAATGTCTCTCACTTTTTAAAATTTTTAAATGAAGAATTTGAAGGAATATGTAAACATTGCCAACGTTTCAATACATACCGTTCACTCCCCAGTCCGTACACTCAGTATATGGAGACTATGCTGCAAAAACAGCCTGAAAAAAGCCCTGAAAACAACTTGTTTATGAGAAGCATTTCATATTTTAAAATACTTGTTTTGGAGATAAATCCACATGTAGATACCCATTTCAAGCACCTGAGCATACACTTTCTGAAAAGCTTACATTGTCAAGTGTTCCCAAACATTAGACTGATTCTCTAGATGGTAAACAGGTACAGCAGGGCCTTTAGTGTAATTGATTATACTGATTATTCAGGTTATGATGCTTAAAAGCTTTGCTGATAATGAACTAGCAAACTGTCTCTCAGTCCCTCATCACATCATCCACTGATAGGACATCAGCAGCTGACCCTCTTATCAACACTCGTCTTGACCGCTGAGTGGTGATGGATGATGCAAGGGAGGAAAGGTTAATAGATCTTCATTTTATTGGGGTTTTATTTATCGTGCTGCTCTTTAGGGCCTGCAGGCCGGGTTTACTGTCGTGATCTTGAAGATGCTATTCAGGCTTGTACAGTCCACTGGTTTGTTAGATGCTGGATGCTGTTTTTCAGGCACTTTATTTAAGACTATACAGGTTTACTGTACCTTCAGCTCATATCTAGTACTATACACTCACTATATGACAAAACACTCCGTTTGGAAGTGTTTGTGAGAACAGCACATTTGTTTCACAACTACACTGTAATTTACTGTTAATGCATTCCCTTTACCACAGACAAAAACAGAGCGTGACTGTTGTCGGTTTCTCTTGGAATAATTGTCCAAAAATGGCCAAGCCCGCGTTTTATATGATGATCTACAACCAAGTATATTTCCAAAATATCCATCATCAAAGTTCTCTGAGCATAATGGTTCAGAAACGCAGAACACCTACTGTGATGCCCTGGTGGGTAAGGCAGAAGGCGTATAGAGGAGGCAGTGTCAGCAGGCAGAGATATTTTATTCTTTCTCTGAAAAAAATGAACAAAAACAAAAAATCGCTGAGAGTCACTCAGAGGTGTATTGGTTTCACATTTGAATGTAATCATGTGTTGCATTTTTGTATATAAACACTTCTGTTTCTCTGAAAGTCTCTTCAAATTGCAGACATTACATCAGTTGATGGCATGCAAGTAGGCGGAGTGGACTAAAGAACAGTGCTGAATATTACTCACATGTGTTCTCTCTCTCTCTCTCTCTCTCTCTCTCTCTCTCTCTCTCTCTCTCTCTCTCTCTCTCTCTCTCTCTCTCTCTCTCTCTCTCTCTCTCAGTTTGTGCTGGAGTATGAGAAGGGTCAGATCTCACTCAAGTTAACGTCTGTTGAAGAGGTGAATGAGGTGGTGGCTCACATCGGGAGCTGCCTACAGAGAATCATCCCTGGCCTGTCTCCTGTGTAAGAGAGAATGAATGAATGATTGGAATCAAGTGATAATACAGTAGCCGTATTCGGATAGGATTAAATTTACATGGGGTTGTGGGGTAATATCCTCCTCTACAGGTCCTCAGTGGTTTAATTTCCGTTGGGATCGGTCATTAAATATTTTCCCAGGTGTGAACAGTGGATGCCTTCGAAGTGTTTTAACCTAATATGCTTGATCTTGGTGATAGAATTTCATCTCCATCCTCTCTACACTGAGAGAGCTTCAGCAGTGGGAGAAACAAAAAAGAGAGAAGCCAGATCTCACAGGCTGATTAAAGGGGACGACGTATAATGCACTTTATGTTTACATGCCGCTATTCAGTCTCATCCAAGCATTATTTCTTCAAAGCTTTGCAGTTTTGCTAACTTCTCATGCTTATAGAGTGTAATCATTTTACCAGGTGTGATATAAACATCCAGGTTTGTAGGTTTGTAGAAATTACAGCCCAAAACTTGTGCCTCTTGTAGACATTATATTGCTGAGCCTGAATTTTATCACACAAAACATTATCACATGCCCCCTCATAAACTGCTCCAATCCGAATGATTGAGTTGGGTCTCTTTCTCTCTCTCATAGTAAAGTGATAAAGAAGTTGTCGATGGAGCCTGCAGAGAGGATCAGTGCTCTCCAGAGTGTGTGGGACAGTCAAAGCTCAGCAGAGCCAGGACCCTGTGGTAAATATATGCACTATGTGTGCATGTTTGTACATTTTAAAGGCAATAAATTCTTGATTTTGTAAATAAAACTCAGAAAAACAGAGTAACCTACAGTATCAGCATCAGCATCAACAAAACCATTCTGAAAAATCGGTCTGACTTTTTCCAAAACCTACACAATTCACTTTTTAAGTCTAACAGGCCAAAAACATTTTGGTTACTGCAGTTAGTTTTAGTGTTAGGCTTAGGAAACACTTTCTTAGCTTAATACACTTTCATTTCTGTCTGTTCATCATGAAGTGTTCACACAGTTTATATGGCTAATAGTGTTTTCAAAATGGGTAAAAATAAATTGATTAAATACCACCCTATTTCCCAAAATGTTGGGATGCTGTGCAGAATGTAAATATAATGCGATGATGTGCAAATCATTTAAACCTTATATTTAAATGAAAAAACTACAAAGACTACATATCAAAGGTTGAAACTGAGAAATTTGATTGTTTTTTGAAAAAAAAAATGCCCATTTTGAATTTGATGCCAATAACACACTACAAAAAGTTGGGACTGGGGAATGTTTACCACTGTGTTTCAATACCTCTTCGTTTAACACTCTGCATGAGTTTGGGAACTGAGGACACCGACTGTTGTATTTTTGAAAGTGAAATGTTTTCCCATTCTTGATTGATATAGAATTTCAGCAGCTCAACAGTTTGAGGTCTCCTTTGTCGTATTTATCAATTCATAATGCAGCAAATATTTTTAGTTGGTGACAGTCTGGACTGCAGACAGGCCAGTTTAGCACCCAGACGATTTTAATACAGAGCCATACTGTTGTAATACATGCAGAATGTGGCTTGAATTTCAAGCACCACATATAACTCACAAGCCAGACTTCTGCCTTACACTTTAAGGAGAGTTTCTCTGTTTGCTTGTTTTTTTATATACATGATTCAGTCATTACAACATAAGCAAAGTAATTCAGAGTGATTTAATGTGATATTCTAGTGAAAGTCATCATTGTGTTAGGAACCGGACGTCTGAAGCGTTAAGTGCCTCTAAAAGCTACGTCAATGACAGTTAAATGAAACAGTTGCATGTTTGCTGCCTGAAGCCTGAGACACTGTTCTGCAGTAGTTTATTGTGATACAATTTTGGCCTAAAACATTTTTTCTTAAATTCATTCATGCCGGAGGGGTACATGCAGGGTGTTGTTTGGCAAAGTAGTACTAGGAAAACCTTTTTTGGTGTCATTGCTCTTTTACTATTATTGCCATTCCATATCGTCTCTGTCAGACTGAAGTTCTGTGACGTGTTGGAGTATTAAACTGTGCACAACATGCTTGGGCAAAGCACACAAGGATATCTCATTTAAGAGCTATGAAACACTTCATAGAAGACTGTTGAATACCTTTCATTTTAGTTGATTCATCTGTCTCAGGAAGACTCATCACAGCGTGCAGAGCAAGTAGATAACCAGTCATAATCCATCTGAAAATTTATCTGAAAGTTCTTGGCAGCTTGATATGTATGACATATCAGACACTCCATGTCTGTGTGGGTGGAGTGTCTGAGGATGAGACTAGGATATGAAACACCCCACGTCCTCATATTATATAAAAGCAAACCTGTAACACTCTGACTTGTACACTTTACTAGAGACTGACAGACTGTTTGATTGACTTGTTCTCCTTTTTCTCTTCTCTCTCAGACACTTCCTCCCCTTGTGTGTGTTTATAGTGTGATCATGACTCACATGAAGTGTGATTCTCTGTGTTTCCTTAGGGGGCTTTTCTCAGCAGTACAGGTGTGTGTGTGACTGGCTTGGATTGCCGTACAGAGAAGAGGTTCAGTGGGTCAGTATGTGTTTACATACACATACATACACATTCAAACGCTACAAGAAAAGCTGTTTCACTTGAAAGCACATTTATTTTACCCATAAAGCTTAACAGGCCATTTTGTATCTGAAAGCCATTCCACTGAATTTTCATAGCGAGTGGTGAATATAATTTAGATATTGTTGTCTAAGGCTTTGTTCACACAGTAGGTAAAAGTGGCCCAAAACAGACCTTTTTCTTCATACGTGATCTAACCGTCTTATCTGTGTGGCAGTATGAACAGTGTGGTGGTGTGGAAACACACAGAATCTGACATTTTTGGGACACTTTCTTATGGAGTGCTGAATCCGATGTGCACCAATCCGACTCAGTCTGAAAAGCCAGATCGGAATTCAAGCGACTTTTACATCAATCCAGCTCAAAGTTTATCATCATTTTGTGCTTCTGAGACCTCATAAACATTTGGGGTGATGTTTCTGTACAAACAATATTGGACACTTCTCCATGCCTGAAGAGATTTCTAAAGAAATGACCAAATGTAGGAGAACGAGGCTGCATTGCCAAAGATGAGGTAAAAGTCTGAAAGCAAAGTTTAAAGAAAGCAAAGACACAAACCTAAGAAATGGCTCTGGTTGAATGACTTGCCCTTTTTACAAATTCTGGGTGATGAGCTAAACTATCAGCCATTGAAACTTCTTATTAGCTCCTATGATGCTGGTGAAGATGTAACTGGACCTGCATCCATTGGTTAGTGGCTGTTACTGTTGACATTTTGGCTGTACCTCTGCATGAGCGCACCCCGTAGAGGTGTCAAATCCAGGTTCAGAAAGTAAAAATCCTTCCCAGGATTTTGTTCCAAAAGGCTGGACAGCTCTGCTGGTGGTGTGATCTAACTAGAGAAGCCAGCCTGGTGGAACAAAATCCTGGGAAGGACTTTTACTTTCTGGACCTGAATTTGACACCTCTGCGGAAGCATTGTTCTTTTGTACATGCGGGTTTAGAAGCATGATCTATTCGGACTAATTTCGCATACAGGTCACATTTAAAAGATTATTGTGAACAGCCAAACAAAAAAATCGGATTTGGTAAGAAAATCACATTTGGGCTGAATTTACCTGCTGTCTTAACGAAGCCATAGAGTTGGGCGGTATCCACTTATTTCACACCTTCGAACCACCCCCAAATATTAGTATGTTGGTATGGTATTACCCAGGTGGTGGGGATGTAAATGCATCATAAGTGATGCAAAAGCATTTATCTTTTTTTCTGCTATTTATTTCACAATTTGAAAAAATTAAAATGTGAACAGGCTGCACAATTTTCTTTCCATAAATCTCAAACCATATTTCTAAAAGTTGGTAACTGGGACTAGGACAGAGGGGTGGTTAGCATTAGCTCCACTAGCATGTTGGCTATCAAATTTAGATGATCGCGATTCAGATCAGAGGGAGTGAAGTCAAGCCGCTGGCATGGAAAAGACAGAAAGGGAAATTTAAACTTGTTCTGTGGTGTTTGATCTTTAGCTTGGTGCACTAGCTTAATGTTAGCTTGGCAAGCAGTTTGCAGAGCCAAAAGGTGCCACATGCCCCAGTACAGATTTGAATCTGGCTAACCCATGCTCTGCTAACACAAGTTTAGATTATTAAAATCTCTGATAAGTATCTGAGAGAGCAAAAGTTGAGTGACCTGTGTTGGAGTGACAGGAAGCTGAAATCAAACCTGTTCTGTGGTGTTTGGGACAGTAACATATGGGCTAAGCTGACGATAGCTTTGTCAGCAGGCCAGAAGATGCCGAACAGCACAGGCTTGTTTCCAGCTAACTGATGCTAAAATCATTCCTGTTTAAAGGAGAGTGCAGGTGTTGGATTGAAAGCTGAAACTAAACATGTTCTATGGTTTGTAGCTCTAAGCCATCACAGAGCCACTGTCATGCTTAGTTTTTCTGAGATGTTCCTGACTCTGATTTTTCCACTCTTTCTGTCAGCGATACCTAGTGATGAAGTCCCACACCACCTCTAAATATAAATGACTCGAATGGGTTAATTTGGCCATTCAGACTTGGAATAGAAAGAATGACATGATATGATTTTGAAATATCATTATTTAATTACAGTCATTTTAAAATGCAGCAGTATAACTTATTAACATAATACTGCCCTGCAACCATGTCTTATTAAATCTGTGGTTCATTCTTCTGAAGTGGTTCAAATTGTGCTGTATAGTAACTGAGCATACATACATATTTTCAGAATTTGACCTAGTTTTAGACACATACAGACCATGCATTCTCCGCTTTGCAAAATGTATCTGTTTTGAGAGCCTGTTTACATGCCAGCGTGCAACATCAGCACAGTTGGCTTCATTTGATGGTTGCATACTGGCTAATAATGCTGGGCAGTGCAAATCCATAGATGTTTCTGCTTTGCCACTGTGCAACTGACAGCAATGCGGTAAAAAACAAGATTTTAAAATGTTTCGAGGTTTTCTTTTCAGCATAATTTCAGTGGTTAAATTTGGGGACTGCAATGCCCAGTATAGGACAGCATAAGAACATGTTTTTATGAAATTCAGCATGTAACTGTAATTGTTCAGTTCAGAGGGAGAGTCTTTTGAACCACTTCTGTTGAATGACCCCTTATAAACATGAAAATGAAAAAGCTTTTATGTTATTTTATGCAAGCATGGCTTGACTGCTTTATGTCCCTCTCGTCAGGATGTGGACACGATCTATCTGACCCAGGACACACGAGAGTTGAATCTACAGGACTTCAGCCACCTGGAGAACAGGTAGCCCAACTCGTGTCTCTTTGACAGCCTTTAATGGGTTTCTAATTAAATCAAATCAAATCACGTTTGTCACATCACACTTACGCAGGTGGAAAGTCAGTGAAAATCTTAGGTGCGTAGCCCCCTTATAGAATTTAAATACAAAACAAATATATATATATATATATATATATATATACATACATACATACACTGACTGTGAATATACGCATACACACAATATACACTAATATTGCACTGTTCCAATGTGCAGTTGTACAGTAATAAGTTATTAAATAAAACTATGAAATGTGCTGCTGTACACATTCCGTATGTGCAGTTTGTCTAAGGTAGATAATAAATGAGATGCAGGTATACAGGGGATAGAATACTGATATAGAAATCTTCCAGATTGTACAGGATAATGGATAGAGATGTCAATCTATATGTGTAAGTGCAGATTTGCTAGACTGAAGGTGCAGTAAGATCAGAGTGAGTCTGTTGGTGTGGATGAGGTTTAGATTGTCCATGGAGATGATGACTCAGAGGTGCAGTGACAGGCCTATAGAGCTGCACAATATATAGTTTGTTTATGGTTATCTCAACATTGGTCTTTAAAGTAGTAAGTTTATTGGGAGATTTTATGGGGTGAATAATAATTTTATAAATGAGGTGTAATGATACAAAATTGCAATTTGACTCAGTACCACAGTGGTGTCGAGCTTTTATACACTTTTTTTTATTACGTGAAATGAAAGTTCAGCTTTATATTACCCCAATCTGTTGCTCTCACTGCAGTCTTATGTTTGCCCCAACCTAACTCACTAGCCATAGGCTATGCCAGTCACAGCGCAGTATGATACAACATGATACGCTGTATTGTTACCTCGCCATGTAAATAAAGCCACAGACTAATCACTGAATGTTTTGTGTGCTGTGAGCATCATGACCAGCTTTCACACATCCCATAAGAGAATCTGTAGGTGTTTGGATGGATGAATGATTTACATAATTCAAATGATAAAAACCAAAATCAGACTTGAGTGCGATGTCAAATGTTTGTAAAGATTATTCCAGATCATGGGGTTATGGGGTTTTGAATGACGGCAGCAATAACTTAAATATTGGTTTTGTGGTTGGTATAGTGTAGTGGGTAAGTGTAGTCTACGTTGTAGACTGGGGTTCAATCCCCCCACTAGGGCAAACACCCTACACTATACCAATAAGAGTCCTTGGGCAAGACTCCTAATACCACCTTGGCTTAACTGTGTAAAATGGTCAAATTGTAAGTTGTTCTGGATAAGAACGTCTGCCAAATGCCGTAAATGTCTGTAAATGGTTTTGTAGTAGTTACTGAATAATTCATAGAACGTCCTGAATAATAAAGTCTTACAGCGGAATAATATGCCTGTGGTTGGGTGGTTTAAGTATCTGAAGTGAAGCAGCTCTAAGCAGCTCAGACTTTATCCATCATCATTTAGAAGAACACGTCTCACTATGTGTGTCTGTCTCTCTCTTTGGCAGGGATTTGGTAGCGATAATTGCAGTGCTGGAGTTCAACCAGTGGTTCACCAAGCTCTCCACAAAGGATTATAAACTGGTGAGTTAAACTGCAGTGGTAACCCAGCAGGCGCGACACGTGGCCTGTCGGGTAACGACTGCTTCTTCAGGTCATCTATTCACCAACGCAGCAACGTCTGTTCAACGTATCTACAGTCACAGAACTCAGCGCTGCTGAGAAAGTCTCAAACCTGTTATACCACAATGATTGCGTTCACATCCGATCATAGTTGGATTTCTGCAGTTGTTTGCTTGTTCAAATGGTCATGTAAACAGCATACTCCATTTTTTAGATCAGAGTAAGGTGTAGAAATCCGATAAAGAGGCTGGATTTTAGCTCAGTAATCAGATTTCTCAGTGCCTGTATACTCTTACTGGGATTTCTCAGTCTGCGCATGTGTGAAACCGCCCTCAGTACTGGAAATAAGCGAGTAGTGTTGCTGTGAGATGGCAGCAAAACCACATTTGGAGCAATCCTGAAACCAGCTACATGCTTGCTGAAATGAAGGATTTAAATATTCTTTATCTTCTAGATGACACACGTTCATATTTTCAGGTAAAGTATAGTGGTGTTTAAAAAAAGCAGCAACATTTGAAACATTTGAGTTTTACATTACGTTTACATCACGTTTTCTTCTGTGAGTTTATTGCCTGGTAGCAAAGCAGAAATACCATTACTGCCTGGCTCATGTTGATCCAGAGCTTCCCCATTATCTGATTACTCAAATGCATGTAATCACGTTGATCGGATTACTGACAAAATATGATTTTCCACAGCTATCGAATTATTAAGTGCTTGTAAACACACTGTCTCAGACATCAGGCAGCATATTTGTAACCGTTTCTTGTAGTAACTTTCTGGGAATTAAACTCTTCAGATGTCTGGTTCCTATTGCTACCACTGTGAACGATCCAAAAAATGTTGGCTCACTAAGTATCTCTAGATTGGAGCATTTCACACCAGACCACTCTCAGTGACCGTTTGCATCTTAACCTTTTAATTGATGCAGAGATGTTTTGAAAATCATTGGAAATTCTCCTTTAATTATAGCGTATAGTTTAGTCCAGAGGAGAAGGGGTTGCTCTTCTGAGTCCTAGCTCCTCTCATTGTTTCTTTGGGATTCTCTTAGGCAGTTTCTCCTGACACTGTCTCCCTCAGCTTGATCGTTAGGTGATCTGCACCCACGTTTCTGGAAAGCTGCTTTGGGAGAATGTAATAAAAAGCTCTAAAAAGGTAAATCTGATTTGTAATTAAATCAGAAATGCTCTGCTATTGATACCAAGAGACAATTGGCAGCTCCCTTGCTGAGGTTTGTCCAGGTTTTTCCTCTTTAGCTAATTTCTTTACATGGTTTTAAAGCCTTTGTGGGTGTGATTGGGACTGATCCATGTTCTGTAATGGGGCTGGTTTCTTTTGTCTGTGGGGCACTCCATCTCCATGGTTACGCTTAATGGCTTTATGCCAAAACCGCACACTTGGGACAATAACCGAAGGTCCAGCACCACTGGGGACGTCTCGCAGATGAAAAATGAGCGCCTGCTATAGGTGAATGATGTGTTTTTTGCTGGTGATAAAGAGCAAGAGGAGAGATGTTAAAGCAAATGAGATTTACACAGTTTACAGAGATAATCCAAGTGTAGTTCATCAGCAAAGACATGTTTGTTTTTTTTACTGGAGCTACGAGGCTAAAGTTACGGAGGCGTGAAAGTAAAAAAAAAATAAGGATAATTTGAGCAAAAGTTGTGCAGTTTGTACGCACGTTTTCTCTTATTCGTGCTCCCTTTGTTCGCTTGTTTTCTTTTAATTGTGTGCACATTTTCTTTACTTTGTGGGATTTTTTTTTTTTTTTAATTCGCAATCACGATTTTCTAATTTGTTTTCTTTTAACCGTGGTCATGTTTTATTTAAATTTATAACAGGTCCCTGAGACAGATCCCTGTCTGACAGGTTTTGATGAGTTAGATTGATGAGATCATGAACAGAGACGCTCATCAGTTTCCCTCTGGGATCTGCAATTTCCCTCTGGAAACAATAAAGATCTATCCATCCATCTATCCATCCTCCCATCCAACCATCAATCCATCCGGTCTGATTGTGATTTTGGGGGGTTATGAGGAAACTGCAGCTCCTCTTCACAGCAAAAGGCCTTCAGGGTTTCAGTGATGTTAGAGACAATCACACAATTACAGGAAGAAATCATCAGCATTTCAACATCCTCACATTAATATATCTACATCTAATACATACATCTATTAAACTCTCTTGCCATTTGACCTCATTCCACATGAACGTTTCTGTGTATGTTTAATTTGAGTTTTTTTAAACGTTGACGCTGGTCATTTCTTCCTGTAATTGTGTGATAATCTCTAACACCGTAACTTGTGGCAGGGGCAGAAACAGCGCTAAGCAGCCAAGCTGCATCTGTATCTGTTAAATAAGATCACTAGAAAGTGCAGTTTAGTGAAGATTGTGGCTCTAGTTTACTGTCTTCCTTCATTTCACCACCAAACTGCAGCTGCACTGATGAATCTGAGGGCTGTTTGCTGTGAAGAGGAGCTGCATAAGCTTCATAAGGCCCCAAATCAGAATCAGACCTGATGAGCATCTCCATCATTTCAACAGTCTAACACATCAGAACCTGTCAGACAGTATCAGGGAGCTGGTAATTACTCCTGCACAGGACAAATAACACGACCTGTAGCTACTACATTGACTTTACGCACAAATTAAAAAAATAAACAACGTGCGTTACGTTAAAAATGAAACTTGACAACTATTAAAAGAAAAGGAGAGAACGAATTAGACAATCGTGATCGCACATAAACAAAAACATACCCATGAAGTAAAGAACGTGTTTACGTTTAAAATAAAACGAGGGAAGGATTTAAGAAATCCTAAACATGAATAAAAGAAAACGTGCGTATGAACTGCAAAACGTTTGCTTGAATTAATTAATTTTTTTACCTCCATCCCCTCCAGGGCTCCGTATAAAGTAGCTAATAAGTAATGAGAACTTTTTACGAATAATCTGAAAGACTTGGCTAGGCCTTTGTGCTTTCTGACACTGTGTGGCACATTCATGTCTATAAATATGGAGTACAATAAACACATAGTGAAAAACGGTTGTAGTTATCTATGCTGTAGTACTTGAGTCATGTCTCGAGAGCGCGTATCAACAGTAATTTCTCTACATGTTTAAATAAAATGTGTTTGTTGATGGTTGAGAATCGAATTGATCTTTCTATGATCATGATCGCTGCATATAATTCAAACATCCTCTGAGGGCGGATAAGAATGTACGTCGTTTGGTTTATATTCTGTTGACTTTAGGTGGTGATTCTGAGTTTTCCAATATAATATAATGTAATTGAATCAGCTGGACTACACTGAGACTAAAGACTAAAATATAATAATAATGAAGATTATTTTTAGGCTATATAGTATTTAAAGTTAAATCTAATAATTTTAAAATCCTCTATCTCCAAAATGATAACTTTACAGGACAAGGAGAAAACATGCTTTAATTTCAGTGCAAATCAATGGAACCAGACATCTTTCCAAGTAATTCTGGGCCATTTCTTTTGGTCCATTCATCATGAAATGTACACACAAAATGAATGTACAATTTCAGTTTCAGTATTTTGTGTTTTCTTCTTCTTAATTTTATATTCTGAGAAAAGTCTTAATCTGGTCTCTGTCTTGTTTGTGCCTTAGTCACTTCAGGTCTTGGTCTTGGCTCAGACTCTTCTCTAGTGGTCTTGATTTCACTAGCAGTGGTCTTGAAACCTGAATTTTGTCTCTATGTTTATTATGTTCTGTCACAGAAGAGCAGGGGAAACGGTGGAAAAGGGTTAAGAAGTCAGAGAGAAGGAAAGGAAGACAGGAGTTAGGAAGGAAGGGGAGGAGAGAGGGAGAGGGAGTGAGGGAGAGAGAGAGGTCCGAAATTGCACTGCTAATTGCTTTATCTAGTGCGTATGTGAGATGAATTGGGGGACTCCAGCACAGATGAGAGATTAAATAGCAACGAGGGAGCTGACAGTGATCCTCAGACTCAATCTCTCTCTCTCTCTCTCTCTCTCTCTCTCTCTCTCTCTCTCTCTCTCTCTCTCTCTCTCTCTGTCTCTCTCTCTCTCTCTCTGTGTCTCTCTCTCTCTCTCTCTGTCTCTCTCTCTCTCTCTCTGTGTCTCTCTCTCTCTCTCTCTGTGTCTGTCTCTCTCTCTCTCTCTCTCTCTCTCTCTCTCTCTCTCTCTCTCTCTCTCTCTCTCTCTCTCTCTCTCTCTCTCTGTCTCTCTCTCTCTCTCTCTCTCTCTCTCTCTCTCTCTCTCTCTCTCTCTCTCTCTCTCTCACCCTCTCACCATGCCTCTCTTGTATTCATGCTGACTCTCTGGCTGTATATTATGTTGAGATGGATGGTTTGTTTTTCATTTAGGATGGTAGAAGATGCTTAGTGCTGTGTTTTGGAGCAGATGTGCTTCTGGATTTTAGGATGAGCGACTGACAGAGAGGAAAGACGTACTTGAATATGCACTTCTGTTTTATCTTTAACCTACAAATGGCCGCCATTCCATCACATGAAGATATCACTGCAGTGTTGAGAATAATTCACCATCTAAATAGTATCTGATCAGCAGAAGTCATGTGGACAGAAACTGACCAGTGATGAGGTAGAGAGTGTTTGACTGCAGTCTTTTACAGTCAATTACAATCCTTTATTGAGTTGCCAGTTCAGTATATTTAGTGTTGTGCCTCCTTTAGCCTGTGGAACTGCATGCCTTTGTCTTGGTGTGGATTACAAGACGTGGGATGTGTTGTGCAGGAATGGTGTGTAATATGGAAAGACTGCATTGTGCAGGAGCTCTAAAGTAAACGTGTACAGAGATGCAGGAGTTTTCAGCTGGGGGTGCTGAAATTTTTAGCAGCATATATGTGACAATGTGACACCAATGGTAAATACCTTAGCTGAAATATTAATAGACAAATGCGATCACTGTATTTTCCCTGAGATTCCACAATGCAACACAAAAGCTGTGTGCTTACAATAGCTGTGAAGACACCTACAGTTTACGTGTTGTTTAATGCAGAAACTGCAGATATTGCAAGTATTGGTTGAATGTGTGTGAATCTGTAATTGCAGAGGCCTGTGTAGTGGCCACGTAAAATCGATGGAGCTCAAGTGGACAGTAAGTGTATAATTGTATGTTCACTCTTGCTCAGTGGTGCAGCTCTGCCATGGGCCCTGCTATAACATTCCTCACCACTTGCACACACCAGCAATCCTGCTCACCTCCTTTACAACCCACTGTTTCCCTATTAACAGACAACAGGGAGCCTCCCATGAACCTGTGTTAGTCTGTGATAAAGAAATCTGCCACAACAGTTATTCAGAGTGCCTCCTCTGTGCAGTCGTTTGGTGGAATATGAGCAATATTTTTTTTGCCCCGTGGCTTCAGAAGATCCTGTGCTGTCTGGGGGCGGCTAGTGGAAGTGGGTCAGCTCTCAGTTGAGCTAAAATTTTTATTCCAGCCCAAATGTAGTCTCATCTTTAGGAGAGAGGGCAGAGTGGGCTGCTATTGCTGCACAGATTCAGAGATGTCTGGTGTAGTGTTAACCAGGAGGTTTTGGCTGCAGAAGCTGCGCGCTGTCTCTCCCAGAGCATTTCTTCTGAGAAACCTGCACCGTGTCTCTGAACATAAAGGCCTCTTTGTGCTCTGCTTTGAAAGGATGGGATCTGAAACCAACCAAGAGGCGAAATTTAGGGAGTCGCTTTCAGAGCTTTGAGGAGCAAGTTGGTGTGTGTGTGTGTGTGTGTGTGTGTGTGTGTGTGTGTGTGTGTGTGTGTGTGTGATGTGCTGAAAGCAAGTCAACATAGACAGTTTAGTCTGCAGTGCTTTAAAAAGGATCTGTCAATCATTCTGGTTTTTCAGTCATTCACCTACATGTCATGTCCATATTTAGACATTTCTACTAGGGAGTAGATATAGGATTTATAAGACTGATACCGATCAGCACATCCCTGTTTATACAATATCACTTAAAAGGCATGCTGGACTGAAGACGCACAAATATTTTCCATGTAGAACTTAGTACTTGTAATGTTGAAGTGCAGTTCTCCAACTTTATCCTAATAATACATAAAGGCTAGTTACAGGAAACTGTACTCTGCAAAAGTTTCTTACATACATTCATATAACATTCTGTTAAAGCTGTCTTTCTGGGCAGTGAACATTTATTTGTTAAAAAAACATAAAGCACAAATGAACAATACATTGTGATTATTTGTCTGTCACTGTTTTAGCCTAACCATTTCCAGGTCTCTCCTTGAGGAAGTCCAGTTTTTAGCCTTGCCATCCAACACCTGCTTCAGCTAATCAGTCCTTCATTAAATTGAATCAGGTGCTGCTGATGGAATTGACAAATCCATACAGTGGCTAAGTGCAATGAGAACGACTTTATAAAAACAAAATATTCTTGCTGTGAGTTGTTGTGTATGTTGGTATTGATTCTGTAGTGTTTGGTTATGGAGTGTTTTACGGGCAAAACCACACATACCATAGATACGAGTACAATGTGCAATGACAATAAAGTTCGTTCGTTCATCCATCCATCCATCCATCCATCCATCCATCCATCCATCCATCCATCCATCCATCCATCCATCCATCCATTCATTCATACCACATGTACTGAGATAGAGTACTAAGACATCTGCACAGTACAGTACATCAAGATTTTTTACTAGTACTGTATGTGACCAGTATCATGACTGATGATTGCTATAGCTATATGTCCACTTACAGGTCATTTCCGCTTAGAAGTCATTTGGGCGAGTAGTTAATATTGGTGCAGCTCTTATTTCTGTGTTTATACCAGGGTTTTTGGCTTGATTGTGAAGTTTTTTGGCTCTGTGATTAGGTTTGACTAAAAAAAAAAAATTAGCTCATCTCAAAAGAGTAAAGCAAATTTTTTTTTTTTTTTTTAATCAAAAGTGGATAGTTATTTAATGTTTAACACTTACTAACATTAATTCTCTCTCTCTCTCTCTTTGTGTGTGTGCGTGTGTGTGTGTGTGTGTGTGTGTCTAAAGCCTGCAGATGTGTGTGATCAGATTCTCCGAGTTGTGGCCCGCTCCAGTCGTCTGGAGGAGCTGGTCCTGGACAACGCAGGACTCAAAACGTGAGAAACATAACAATCAGGCATTTGGACTGTCTTTATCATGCAAAAACCTTGTATCTCCAACAAAATTGTTCTTTTGTTCAAAATTCTTTACTTTTTTTTGTTTGTTTCATTTTTTTAAAATAATGTGCTTAGGTGCCTGACACTTGCTTTCATACATGCACTATGTATATATAAAAATGTTATATATATAAAAATGTTATATATATAAAAATGTTGTATATATAAAAATATATATATTGCTGTTGTCAGAACAAAACCTCGTATCTCCATATTTGTTGATTTTGAGTTTTTGACATAATTTGAAAATGCATACTGGCCTTTATATTGTGGGTAAATTTCATGAAGGATGAACCAAAATATAAATGGCCAAATGATGGAAAAAAGTCTGGTTACATTGACTTACATTGAAAGTTGTTTTTATGTTTTTACTTTCTTCTGTGAAGTTACCATTTTGCAGATATGAGGTTTTGTTCCGACAAGAGCGATATATAAAGGTTTGCTTAGCCTTTAATGGGTTAGCTGAGCTGTTTGAAATGGCGAGCTTCCTTTGAAGAGTACAGCAATGATACACAAAGAGTGGTAGACTGAATAGTGACAGTGTGCCAACATTGCTTGACACATGGAACAAAAACCCATGCTAATAACTCAAAAATGCTAAACTAATTTCTGAAGACATCACCCTAATGGGTCAGTTACCAGATCAAGAGGAGATAAATTCTCACTTTTTACTCTATTTGTGTTTATTTGCATTTATTGTAATGTTACATAATGTTTTTACTGGCAAAAGCACACTTACTATCGAGATGAGAGCCAAGATGCTCTTTTGACTTTTACACCTTACTGTGTATGAAAGAAATGTTTTCTAAATCTACCCTTAATTTTAAACTCAGTAACCAGAAAGAAATGGTTTTACCTTTTCAGTTTTATGAATTTTTTTTTTTTTACAGCATTTGGCTGACGCTCTTATCCAGAGCGACTTCCAGTTTGATCATTTTACACAGGGAGGCCAAGGTGGTGTTAGGAGTCTTGCCCAAGGACCCTTATTGGTATAATGTAGGGTGCTTGCCCTGGTGGGGGATTGAACCCCAAATTGAATCTCAAATCTCGGCTATTATAGATGTGACCATGCTGAAATTGGTGCTAAAGCCCATAAAGAGAGAATACACATCACAGGATTTAGTATGTTTAGTTATTAAACTGAGGTCAGACAGAGAGTACAGGAACATCTGCCTTATTCCTTGAATACACGTCGTCCCACTACATCCTATCAGAATCGGTCGAAGGCCGTCAGATCTCGTTTGTGAGTTTTATCCATTTTCTCTTCAAGAGCAGGTAAACCAGCATCATCATCCACTGAGGATTTACAACAGTTTAGTCCTTACTTTCTTCATTTAAACATACCTTCCTGGTATTCAGATACACAGTCATATAACCAGTCATGTAATAATGGCTGAATACTATGCTAATAAAGAAGATAACCAGATTAGTCAAAATTATGGGGTGAGGTTGAAACAGACACCTGTTGTCTTGATGGATCACGCTCCACAGCCAAACCTCAGTGTTGTCTTTGTTTTGGTTCCTTAGGGACTTTGCACAGAAGCTGGCGAACGCCCTCGCCCACAACCTCAACTCAGGACTGCACTCTTTAAACCTTGCCAACAACCCTCTCGAGGACAGAGGTGAGTGCATATGGTGTGGGCTGTGTTCCAGTCTAAAATGAACCCTACACACATCCCCTAGGCTCCGAATACAGATTGATGGATTAGGGATTGTTAAGAGTTAAGAAAATGCATATAAGTAACTTGTATATTATATATACATACTATGTATTCATAAATTCTAAATGTATGTTGTGTGCATATGCATATGTGCAAAAGTCTGGGTGCCCCTGGTCAAATGACATGTTTTGTTAAAAAAATGACATTTCTTTTTTTGTTATGTTATTTATGTTTGCATTATATAATATTGTATAAATATAATATATTTATATAATAATTATATCATTTTGTATAATAATTATATAAAAAGCAGCTATATAACATATATACATATAATGCAAACACTTGGTATATAGCTAGCTAGCATGGACCAAGACAAATGGCCAAAAATAACTTGGAATGAAGTCTGGTTACATTGACTTACAATTACATTAAAAGTAAAACATGTTTTTTTCCTTCTCCTGTAAAGTTCTCATTTTGGAGATATGACTTTCTATTCCAACAGCAGCAATGTATAGTATTAAAACTCTTAATTGCTATTAGCAAATTAAGCCTACATGTTCACTGGATGTTAGTTGCAAATGAAGAGTGCTTAATCTGAATTGGAAGCAGTGATCGATGTGATCTTATGCATATTATCTTGAGGGACGGTGATGAAGAGATTACAGTAATAATTTTACTGTACTTACTGTATTTACTTTAAAAAATTACAGTAATTTGGATTGAAATTAGACCACTGTTTAGGAAATTAAGCATCTGATTATGTAGACAATATGTACGTGTGAAAGTCACGCCAATATTTAAGCTGAGATTTCAAGTTAGTAGGTCAGCATGCTAATGAGTGTGGGCTGTAAAAAACAAATGAACTGTTCAGTATTTAACTGTAATTGAGGGCACGATAGCACAAGCCAGTGTTCCAGTCCCAGTCCTGTTCTGCTTTGCAGAGACTCATTTCTTCCTGCTCTAACACACCTGTTCCAGCAGAGATAACTATGCAGAGTGACGTTCTCTCAAGCATTGTAGCATTGTGTAACGGTCATTACTGATAACATTTCTGGTGATCTAGGGCTTGTACATAACCTCTGTTCACGCTGGACCTTGACGCCTGGCTGAGCTCACCTGGGCGTCTCTTGTAATTAAAAGCATTTGTCATGCAAAACTGCAAGTCAGCCCGTGTAACCCATAAAGAGGATGTTTTCAGGCTGCTCAGCCAAAGTTAGAGGTTTAATATTTCATAAGACCCTGGAGAGTCAAACTTTTCTTTCTGGGCTATTAATTAAACATGGAGCCAGAGCTTAGTGCAGGCTTTTGTTTGTCCTTGTGTAAAATGTGGGAGTCATGAAGGTGGACGGCCTGTAAGTGCAGTCTGCTTGTCTGCTTTCTGTCTGTACCTACTACACCAAGAGCAGTGGATCAACAGAAAGAAAGGCAAGAGTGATGGACAGGAGGAGACGGAAGTGAAAGAAATGGGGAGAGATATGTTGAGCCATATTATTATAATGTACCTCTTATGAAAATATCACTCAGTTATAAAATAATGTCACCAACCATTACAAACACTGAGTAATTGAATGTTTTAGCCCTGTTTCACTGTTAAGTGATTGTGTTTTGCAGGAATCGCCTCTTTGGGTGCTCAGTTTGCCAAACTCCGTAAAGGCCTCAAACACCTCAACTTCTCCAGAACCTCATTGTCACCCAAAGGTAATCACAACACCTTTGCAGCAGTAGTCGTAACCTCCTGTCTAGTGCTGTGTGATATATCTATATAACAGTGTTGGTGTCCATGATATAGATTTTTTTAGTTGTAGTGGTATTGATAGATGATAGATATAGTTATATATGTTGTGTGCTTGGCACTTCAGATTGGTCTAAAAGAACAGCTTGAAGTCCATAAAAGCTAAATATATAGTCACTGTCTTGAATTTCCTTCCCGGAAATGTGGTTTCTGTCAGATTTCTGGCTTACAAAAATCTGTAAGGTTCCTTTTGGTGTCATTTTAAGAGCAGAACTTAACAGTTCTGAAAACAAGCTATGTCAGGTTTGCACACTAGTCTTTAAGCAGGAAGTACCAGTACTCAGAAGGAATGTGCTTATTAACTTTATTAACACTAACTTGTTAACTTTATTAATGCAAATGTATGGACATCATTATCGCATAGACAGCTGTCGATGCTTTAAAAACGCTTATTATTCATTTGCACTACCTCAGTATTTATTGAATTTACCAGATTTCTTCTTTAACAATATGAAAATCTGTAGAAAATCTATTGGGCTCTTTCCAAATATTCTCTCATATCATGATGCAATGATGAAATGTGGAAAATATTGTGATACTGAATTTGTTACATATCGCCCAGCCCTAATTGTGTCCATGTGAGTGACTGGGGGCACCTCAGCCAAAACCAGGAGTTTGTGGTTCAAATCCTGAGTAGGATAACAGTTCGATGGATGGATGGAAGAATGGAAGGATGGATGGATGGATGGATGGATGGGTTTCTTTTGTTTTGATGTCAATGGGATTGTGAGATATTTTCTTCAGAATAATTTCTGAATATGGGTTACAAATAACCACAATCCATTGTGCACACAACTCTTGTTGTATATCTTGATTATATCTGTAGCTTGAGTGAAATTCCCTGATTAGGTATGGTATACGGAAAAAAGCGACTGGAAAAAAAACAACTAAAAAAAATAAATAAATAGAATGGAATAAAAAGAAATGAATGAAAAGAAATCTCATTTGCCTTAATACCTGTTACACTTAACTCAGTATGACCTTGTTAAAAAAACTAAATGTACCAAGTTGCCCTGCTCTGACTTTAATAGAGCTCTCACTCCTGAAAAAGTAGCTCCGCTGTAAATGGGACTCTGCTAAGTCAAATAAAGGGCACAAAGGGTTGCGCATAATTGCTGCTTTTCTTTGCTCTGTTAAGCTATTGAATCATGATCTCCCTTGTGCTCTGTGCTGAGCTCTGAAATTCATATTTCATTTGTTAGAATTTAATGTTTTCAAGTGGAAATTGGCTCGACATTTTCCGAGCTCGCACTTTAAATGAGACACTTCACACCAGCTGGCCCTGTGTGTGTAATAAGACACTAATGAGCAGCGCCTTACGCTCTCTGAGACAGACCGCTAACCCTCCAGTGATTACACACGTCATTTATGTACGGCAAAACTGCAGATTCACGCAACACAAGTGCACATCAGAGGCAGCAGCACGTCTGAGGAAATATTAACTGGAATCCAAAGAATTATAACAGCTCATTTTACTCACTAATTGTGCTTTAAAGAACAATACAACTTTTACTGTAAGACGCTGTTCCTCAGTTTTCTATGAAGAGTGAATCCCTTAAAATACGTATCTACCCTGTTAATGAAGCCTGTGCAGCTGAATTTTGAACAACATTCTCAGCTTGATGTCCATTCCATGGGGGCCTAAGCAGTTGCTTGGTTTGCTTGCTCTGCTTGCTCTATAGATCTGCCTCTGCTGCCAGGGGTTGTACTGGAAAAAAAGCAAACAGCATAAAAACGTCTTGCTGTCCAACTCTGCTCGACAGCTGATGGCCCCTGTGCTCTCGTCCTGGCTGGCAGGCGGAGCGCTGTGAGATTCAGAGTGGGAAGGGGCACGGGGGGGCAGCGCAACTATCACTGCCAAATCTTTAGCAGCACAGACCACCCACAGCAAGCTTCACGTCAACACTTATAGTCTTACATATAATGAAACAGTGTAATGAAGGTCTTTTTTCTTTTCATCATCAAGATGTGATCAGTAAGTGACCTGAGTACAACAAAATTCTGTCTGAACTGACCCACGTACAGCAAAGTTCTGTCCAAAACTGACCCAAGTACAGCAAAATTCTGTCGTAAACTGACCAAATTGCAACAAAATGATGTCTGAAATTGACCCAAGTACAATGAAATTCTCTCTGAAAGTGACCTGAACTGGACCATCACTACCCAAAGTGCCAAATAAAACCTGAGGGCCCAGGACAGGTAAATTACTACACAAAGACTATAAAAGTGGGCATTAAAAATATGAAAAATGAAATTCTGCATTAGTATATTAATTAGTCAAGCAGTGTTTTTAAGTGCCATATTTTTGAGTGGCAGTTACACTGTCTCATAATCAACCCTGTGTCCAGTAGGAAGCCTTTCCAACAGTGTGTTCACGTTGTGTAACCTGGATTCTGACAGTAATGCATAATTGAATATGTTGAGAGCTTGACGAGGTATTAGCCACATCCTCATCATTTTCTGAAATAATCCAGTGTGTGATTGGTGTGTCTACTCAGAGAACTAATTAGAGAAAAAGTGATCTAAAGGCCACCATTTGAAATGTCGGCTGCTACTGGGAGATTTTACCATTTATTTAAACTCTGGCAGGGTCACTTGTCCTTCCGGGCTTCAGTGGGTCAGTCATGTGACTTTTCATGAATCAGAGATGTGTGCAAACTTGTCTACTTTTGTCAAACTGCAGGCGGTCAGCTGATATCTCTTTGCAGTACTGATCTGTTGATGTAGCTTGAAGTAGTTAGAGAGAGTTCATTGTGACCAAATGTTTTATTTATATATATGCCATTTAACTCTCCTATCACACTGGCTTGTGCTGTTATGAGTGAACAGCTAGACTCCTTTCATGTCTCGTGCACCTAATGTAGCGAAGTGGCATTTGTTCAAAGTTTAAGCCTTTATGGATTAAGGACCAGAATCAAAAGTGCGTTTTACACGCATTATCTATACAGATTGCACAATAGCTTAAAGTAGTCTATCATTCTCAAGCTACTCAAATACTCTTCTGTCCCACAGCTAACAGCATCACACAGTGTGATTGTTTGCTGTTTCAGGATAAGTTTGTTACAGGATTGGGTTGAATTTTTTTAATATCCTTTGCTATACCATCCTGGATATTCCGGTGATTTCAGCCTGATACGCATTGATTCTGATAGGGCATCTCTTACCATCAGCATCAAAAATGTCTGATTATATCTTTAGCACCTAGGCCTACCTGAAAGCACCTTGTGTAATCTCAACTTCCCTGATTTCTAGTTATTGTAGACGCATTATAGAAATCCACGTTCCAATTTCAATGCAAATACAACATTGCAAGGTGCACACCAACACTCAGCAGCTTGAGTTCAGCATAACTCAGTGTATTTTCTAAGCTACTGCCCTCTTTCTGTTTGTGTCAAAGGGGTGAACAGCCTTGCCCAGTCACTGAGTGCCAACCAGTCCATCCTCAGCACCCTCAGCCATCTGGACCTCTCAGGGAACATTCTGCGTGGGGATGACCTGCCGGTAAGTGCTGCCCCCTGCTGGAGGGAAGGAGGTGGTCAGTGCAACAGTGTTAGGGATTGGACTGGGGATTGCCCACAGAGGCAAGAGCTGGGACTTGATTCTCTGAATCCTCGGGGGGTTTGGGCCAATGTAGGGATTTTATTTCTGGACATGCTCTGTCCACAAAGCCTGTTGGCTGTGTCTCTCTTTCTCTCTCTCTCTCTCTCTCTCTCTCTCTCTCTCTCTCTCTCTCTCTCTCCTGCTCTCTCGCTCTCACTCTCTCACTCTCTCACTCTCTCTCTCTCTTGCTCTCTCGCTCTCTCACTCTCTCTCTCGCTCTCTCTCTTGCTCTCCTTTTCCTCTCATTACATTCTGTCTCCTGTTCTGTGGTAATGGTCATATCAATAACAGCTGATTGATCTGCTCCTCGTGCAAGCTGGGATATTGACGGGCATGTTTTTGTGGGGTTGTTTGGAGTCAGAGGGGAGGTAAATCAGTGTAGCATTCACGCTGGGGTGGTATAGGTCGGCCAAGCCCCTCTCAGTGAGAGAACATGACAGATATTGTAGTGTAGTGCATCCGTCATAGTGCTAATACTCCAGGAAAGGTTAGTGTCAGCAGAGCTGTGAGCTTTGACTGATGATCATGCCCTGAATTTGAATGAAGGTGCAGGCATCTTGTGTTGGTTTCATCAAAAGTTTCATTTTCAGTGATTCCACAAAAATCCGTGGTCCGAGAAAGTATAATTAGCCTCCCTCTCTCTGGGTGGGTAGGTTGCTTCTTCATTTCCCCCACCACTCAGCAAGATGCTAGCCAACGCAGATGTTTGTTAGCTGATGTAATAGAATAAGCAGTTAGTGTTCTCCTCCAAGCGTGTTAAGATGTCCAATGACGTGTTAGTGGCAGTCTGAAAGAATAACGCTTGGCGTGACTTGGGGAGAGCTAGTGGGAAACCTGGCTAGTGAGTGTAATTGGCTACAGCTAAAATTGGAAGAAATAAAATAAATAAATAAATGTACATGAAAAATACAGCTAAAAAGCCAAAAGTCACTAAAAGAGTGATGCAAAACAACTAGACTTGGTTCCCTAATAAAACCTTTCAAGAACATTTTATGCATTATTACTCAAAATATAGGGTAATAAAGGTTCTAGCCTATTAATATTCAACCCAAAATAACTTTAGGAACATTTATTTTACATTAAAATGTACCATAGTTCGTGTAAATGTATGGCATAGGTCTTAATAAGTTTGCAAGTGTGTTCAGTTTCAGAGGAGGTAGAGTCATCGTTCTGTCTGATCTGGTCAGTCGTTCAGTGGGTCTGTCTGATCTGGTCTGTCATTCAGTGGATCATTCTGCAAAACGTTACACTTTATTAGAAACACTGCCTCATAGCTTCCCCTTGCTCGTGTGTAAGTTTAGACAATTGACAATCTCTTGATGCACAATTTGACTTGGACATCCTCTGGGCCTTCATTAATAGTCAGTTTCTGACCACAGAGCTGCTTGGCTATGTTTTGGGAGTTGGACCAGTCTCCCTGACATGTAAAAACTCCAGCCCACACACACTGCCACACCACTACCATGTCAGAGCCACAGCTATGCTGTGAATGATCCATCACCCAAATAATATTTGGTCAACAGTGGTCCTGTGGTCAGAAAATACATGCATACAAACAGTAGATGGGCTGCAGTCTGTAATTGTATACCAGTAAAGGGTTTGATGATATTCCAGCAATGTAATTTCATAATACATGAACACATTTATGATACAATATACATACCATAGTATTTCATTATTCTGAGATTTTCTGAGACATATTTTAAAAAGTTTTTAGTCAACGTTTTCAGATACTCCACACACTAAATCTAGCTGAAATGTCAGGCTATAATGATCAAATTTAAGGTCACTTGTTCCAAAGTAAAAGGCAATAAGCCACTACCCATCCGGGATGCATTGTTTTGCACTGTCTGTACATCCCTTCCTCTTGTAAACCTTTCCCTTAATGTGAATATTAGTTCATATTTAAATCAGGTGTGACTGACTCCAGTTCAGCTGACACAAGCAGCTTTCTCTTTGATAACCTCATCAATTCCTGTCCACTTTGGCTCAGATTGCATTGATTTTGCCATGGCTGATGCAGTATGGAGATCTGTTCTCATAATCATGAGTTTATGTAGAACAGTATTAATGTTTAACATGCTATTTCTGCACAACCAAGCCTCTTCATTACCTTCTTTCTGCAGAATTTTTACAATTTCCTCAGCCAGCCAAACAGCCTGAGCACCCTGGACCTGTCCAATACCGACTGCTCGCTGGACTTGGTGAGTTCCAGCATCTGAGCTGCCTTCTTCTGTGGGACTCTTGACTGAATTTGATTAATAGAATGAAGGTTAAATTAGCTGGTTGATGAATACATTAATTCAGCACCTTCATTTATTTTACGCCTCATGAGCATGAATAATTGAATAACTTCTAATATGCTTTAAGTCATCGGTATGTAAAAGTGATGTAGAATCCTTTGTACATTTTAATAGTGTTGTATGTGTGTGTGTTCCAGCTTTGCTCTGCACTTCTTAGAGGATCTGTCCAGCATCTTGCCGTCCTCAACGTGTCTAAGAGTGTCTTTGCCCACAGGTAAACACTGTAGGCTGGTATATGAACTTTGATTTAAACTCATTGCATCTGTTTATCCAAGACTAAGTGCTCTAAGGTTCCAAAGTACCGAGCGTTTTGCGCTAGTTTTGGCATATTTTTCAGAAAGAAGTTTCCACAGCTCGCCTTTTGCTTCCAATTAACTAACACTTCAGTGGTTCCTGATTTCAGGGGGATATAGTTCATCTCAGCAAAGTGCAATTTAATGGATCAGGTGTGTTGGGGCTGTCTAATTGAAGCTGTGCAGGTCACAGGGTCCCCATGACTGAAACGGGGAACCGCTAGCCTAGACTTTCTGCCTTAGCAACCATGCAGCACACACCCACCCTGTGTGCTTTTGCAGTAGTATTGTCTATCATGGTGGTAACACTCCACATCCTTACCTAATCGCAGTGCTGCTGCGTCAACCCCGCTGCAACACCCATATTCAGAGTGCACACTGATAGAAATGCTGAGAAGATTAAAGACTCTAATACACACTGAGTGGGAGATAATTACAGGCTTTTAAACCATTGAAAAAAATCGTAGGCCTATTGTCACCAACATTTCAAAGAACTAGCCTGCATGTGCAACTATACGCAGAGTTGACTCTGAAGCTGGAGTTAGTTTTGTATAATGTTACTTTTAGACTTTAGTTTTTTTTTTATCTATCTATCTGTCTATCTGTCTATCTGTCTGTCTGTCTATCTATCTATCTATCTATATTTATTTTGGTTATGAGTTAATGTACCCAACATTCAGTATTCAGCATGCTACTATACTCTGTTGCTGTGTTGTAGTGATTACTGTGTTGAAACGTTATGATCAAATAAGACACTGTTGAGTCTGTTGTAGTAATACAACACTGCCCACACTGGCAGAAGCTGCTACTGAGTTGGCCATGTAGAGCTCCCTGTTCAGCTCAACTACAGACTGGAGCATATGGAGGGAGAAGAGCTGTGTCTGTAGGGAACACACACACACACACACACACACACACACACACCAGACTTGCAAGCTCAGTTATAGGTCGAGATGGACAATATTTTGTTGTCGTCATGATTAATGACAGCACAGTTCTGTTTTCTGAGCATGTCATGAATATTGTCTGTACTTAAGTAACCAACTATTTATTTTTTTTATCACAACGAGAGCATAATTAGTCCTTTGATTAATTTTTTGGAATGTTGTTTTTGATGATATGTTTTAAATGTGGCTTTCCTTTCCAACTTGTCAAATCATAGAAATGCAAAATATAGTGTATCATACATCATAAAATCACAAATGCCTTTAATATTGTGAAAATGATATATTTTGTCATGTTGCCCTTTCTAGTCATAGGTCCTCGTTCATCCATCAAAACACAAACATTTGTTACTCCTACTGGATGCAAAGATATAACTCGAGCACTCCAGAGCGCGCACACACACACACACACACACACACACACACACACACACACACACACACACACACAATCGCAGGGCAAAACATCCACCCAAAAGACATTTGCTCTGCTTGCCTGACAGCATTATTATATTCAGATGGTTTTGGGTTCTCTCTCTGCAGAGTGAGAGAAATTGATTTGAAGTCTCAGGAGGTTTATGATGATTGAATGGCAGCCTGTTCTCCCTCAGGAGACCATCTGGAGTCACATACCACACACACTCAGCTTACAACACACACTAACCCCTTAGACTGAGCATGTACACACACCCCCAACTTTTAATCTTGCCTGATGATTAGTAGTGATGATTTATGCAGCTAAGTTTTTAACAATATTAATGCATTTTCCTAGTTTTATGTGAACCATGATTTTGGCGAGACAGAGAGAGAAGTCATTCCTCCTTTGAAATAAAGTAAAATAATGTTGTCTTTATGCAGACAACAGAAACCTGAGAGCCATTCCCACCAGTTGGAAATTCTGCCCCTTGATGTTAGCGATTAGTCTTCCCTCCCTTAGTGATTACAGCAACCATGTGGCCATTTTTGTGTTTGTTGGGATCCTTTGTTGGGATTTTGGGGCATTTGGAGACCAGGATAACATGCATTCAGGCCAATTGGAGATGATAAATTGCACCTAGCTTAGATGACGAGTGTGTGTATTTGGTTAATGACTTTATTCATTCTCTAGGGCTGGGAGTCAATCCCAAAAAGAATCAATTTGCAATAGACACTCGATTCCCAAAATACCTGGAATCGAAATTATGCTGCAAAGCTTTGAACTCCGTTCCATATAGTGGTACGTTTTCCTGCACCTGAGTGCACATGGAAAAATTCTTTCCAAAACAAAGATGTCCAGCTTTAGAAAAGGTTTGAAGTAAAGTAGAATATAATTTACAGTCAAATTATATTGCTAGTGCCAAAACATCTGCCCACCTGAAGTGAATACACAGAAAAAAAATCAGGTACAACTCAGCCAGCCCATCTTGGTCAGAGAGGTTCATGCTGGCATTAACTCTTCACATTTCCTTGCCAAATATAATAGTCACAGATTATAAACATTGTAGATAATGTATATTGTACATGTGCATTCTATTGTATTTTTTTGGAATTGGAATCTGGAATTCTGGAATCAAACAGCCTTACCAGTTTCCACTTCCTTAAACTTTTTTGAAAATGCAAGCTCCACCCCCCTAGTTTTCCAGCTTTGTCCATAGTATTCCTGCTTCTTCCACAACCTTGGTGCTGTATAGAACCATTTTCAAAAAGGTTCTACATTTAACCACATCCAGTGGTTCTAAATACAACTGTTACCTTTACTGAAAAACCCTTAAAGGACCTTCTTGTTCTTCAACCCTCTTTGTTCATTGTCAGGGACTCACATTTTGACTGCTGAATAGACTGAAAGTCATTCCTGCAGCTCATTCCTATGAAGTGAGTATTTTCGGTTCAAGATGGAGTGGTCAGTCAAGTTTCAGCTCCTTTTCACTTTCAGACTGGGACAGGAAGCCTGTGCGCTCTTTCAGATGGCTAGAAAGTATCTACCCATCCTCTATTGGATTGCAGAGATGCATGCTAGTTAATCTTTTAATCCTTTTATTTATTTATATACATGGGACAGTGCACTTTAATCAGTCAGGTAAATGTTGCAGTGTTAGCCAACTGGCTAATTTTCAATGGCAGTGCCTGAAGTCTGAAGTCATTAGCTGGAAACAATTCAAGCCGGTTCAGTGTGGTTCTTAGTGTTGCATTACGAGTACAATCAGCAGTCAGCAGGCTGCTGCCGAAAGAAGAAGGGAGCAATTATGTCAAGAACATGAAGATTAGCATAGACGTGAGAGTAAAACGTCTCTCCACAGGGTCCCGCAAGACCCCATCAGCACTTCTAACTGAGCAAGATGACTTAACAACTTAACACATGCTTGTGAATCTGCTTCAAGTGACTCTTGTTAATGTAAATGACTGAAACGATGCACTTGGTTTAGCCAAATCACTGCAGTTACTGTGTTATTGCTGTCTGCTGTAGCAAGTTTAATGGGATTAAAATTTGATCGTTCTCAAAAATGTTGCTGCTGTAAGAAAAAATCAGAAGTATTGATATCTGGGCTGCTTTGATTGGATTAAATGCTATTTCAGCTTCTAAATCTGGACATATTTTCAAACTTGACAGCGAGATTTGTATGAGGATGAGTGTAAAAGTTGCTAAGGTAGTGCTAAGTGCTGCCCAGGGATGTAGCAGGTCAACTCCGAATGCCAGTGAGCGGCCAGTCACAAACAAAAGTTTGGGTGCCCCTGGTCAAATGACATTTAGTTGGTTTGGTAAGTGAAAGTGAGTTCCTCTACAACACATGCATCAGACTCCAGTCCTTGTGGGCCAAAACACTGCAGACTTCAGCACACTGTCTCATTAAACACACCTGATTCAGCTCATCAGCTCACTAGCAAGGACTTCATGAACTGAATCCAGGGCATTTGCTGATGGAAATTACTCATCTCCACCGTAATTTAACCTGGAAGGTCCCCAGTTTGACGTGCCTGCTGTACAGAGAACACACTTTTGCACATGATAACACACAGTTGCTGTTTATTTGCTGAATATAATATATATGTATTTTTTATTTTGCATTTAATCCCCACTATAAGATCTGTTATTATGAGTTTAGATTTAGCAGTTTTTCTCATTTCGTCTATTTTGTCCCTTGCACATGGAATTTTCACAAGATCAGTTTACCACTTTAGATCCTGACTGTATTAATATTATTGTGATCATTTATTTTTAGCACAGTTGAGTTACAGGTTTTAGATTCACTCTTTTATGGAGAGGTTATGGTTTTCAAAGCTGAAAAGCTTAAGCAGTTGTGTAAAAATGTGTCTTAGTAACTAATTAACTGCTACATGTCTTTGTGTGTGTGTGTGGGTGTGTGTGTGTGTGGGTGTGGGTGTGTGTGTACGCATCCAGGAAAAGTAAAGATATTCCTCCTGCATTCAAGCATTTCTTCAGCAGCGCTATGGTCCTCAACACCATCAACGTGTCAGGAACCAAGCTGCCGCCTGAAGCTTTGAAGTAAGATACTTTTCCCCTCTCTCTCTTCTCTTTCTTTCCTCTTTGTCTCTCGCTCTCTCTGTCTCCCTCTCGCTCTCTCTCTTTGTCTTTTTTTTGCTTTCTCTCTATCTCTCTGTCTCTCACATAGACTTTCAGTCACATTTGACTGGTCAGTGACTGTTTGTGGTCTCTTCTAGAAAAATCACTAGATAATAAACCCACTGCTGTCTGGGTGTATCTAATGCATAAGTGTACATAGTATAAACAATCATAAGGCTCTAAGTACAGGAACATATAGCTGTCTGTTTAATTGACTATAGGAGTGCAGTAATGCATTTTGGCGCTGATATCACAGCACAAAACTGACAGTCCTTTGTGAAGAATGGATATTCTGATAATTAAGTCATCTAATGAATTTGCATTTTTTAAAAACACAAATTAAAAAAAACATGTAATTGATCAACAGCCCCTACTTCCCAGCTGTAGTTAGACATAGTAGAAGTTGTGCAACAGCATGATTATTGTTTTTTTTTTTATTTGAATTTTGTCCAGAGTGTCATGTGAATATAGATTCATGAAGCCAACATTGAAAATCAAATGAAGCGTATTGTTACGCCTCTAATTGATTATAATAAAACCGAATAAATTGAATTGAATTGCGGAGAAATTTGAGTTTGGATGTTGCCCTGAATCTGAATGTCCTGAAGAGTTGTAATCAATGTAATGTCAGCCATTTAAATCCCTACAGTGACTGTTTGTTTCTCTTTCAGAGCCCTTCTGCTTGGTCTGGCCAGCAACCCCAACCTCAAAGAGGTGGCACTGGACCTCAGCTGCTGTGAGGTAAGACACTTGTGGTGAATGTGAGCTTGAAATATGTCAACATAAGTAGTGGCTCAGTGCATTCATCTTTTGCATCTTTGCGACAGGTTGCGTCTCTATTTATTTATTCTTTCTTTTGGACAACCCTGATTATATACACACACACACACTGTCCACTTTATTAGAAAGCCCTACCTTGTATATGCACTCCCTTTGACCTCCACCAACCTTACCTACTCTATAACAAAGCCTTTTTGGTGCTATATACTATACAGTGGCAAAAAATAGTATGTGATGTGTGTGTCTTCTCTCTGTACACTGATTAAAAATTCACAGTGCAAAAGTAAGTGAGCCCTTGGCTTTAATGACTCATTGAACCTCCTTTGGCAACAGTGACCACAGGCAAGTGATTGTGGTAGCTATAAATCAGACCTGCAAACTGTTCGAGAGGAATACTGGACCGTTCCTCCTTACAGAACTGCTTCAGCTTGTGAATGGCTCTCTTGAGGTTATTCCACAGCATCTTTGTTGGGCTATCTCCAGAAGGCAGATTTTCTTGTTTTGAAGCAAATCTGGGTAGTAGATTTACTTCCACTCAATCTTAGTTAGTCCACAAAACTTTTCCCAGTAGCATTTTGGAGAGTCAAGGTGCTCCCTGGTGTCTTGCCATGAACACCGTGCCTGTTCAATGTTTTTTGCAAGGTAGACTCATGAACAGAGATGTTAGTCAGTTCCAGTGTTTTCTATAAGCCTTTAGTTCTGTTTTACTTTATTGAACGATCTGCTTTCTGCCTTCTGAGCGATCTTGGCACTTCTAGGGAGAGTAGACACAGTAGTAATTCATCTCTATTTGTAAGCAGTTTGTCTGACTATGGACAGATGAATACCTCAACTCTTTTAGATCACTTTGTAACTGTTTCCTGTCTGAAGGAAATCAACGATTATTGATCGTAGGTCTTCTGAGATCTCTTTTTTGCGAGGCATGGTTCACGTCAGCAGATGCTTCTCAAAATGTTGGAGCAGTTTTTAAAAGTCAAAGTACCTCTAACCCAAACCTCTAGTCTCATCGATTGGCATCCCAAGTTTGCTAACTATTGATTACAGTTAGCTTGTGTTGTAGTCATTAGCCTAGGGATTCACATTTTTCCAACCTACACTGTGAATGTTTGAATGATGTTGTCAGTATGGACAAGAGCAATACATTGTTTTTTTTATTGTGTTATCATTTTAAACAGCTTGTGCTTTTCTTTATCAGAATTTTAATGAAGACCACTATAAAACAACTTACATAGGTTCACATACTTTTTTGCCGCTGTAGGTGTATGAGCTAGATAAGCTAGTTTCTGACCACAGAACTGCTGTTGACCAGAGATTATTTGTATGTAGGTCCATTCTCAACATGACAGTGACCCAGAAAGGTCCAGCCCAGTGTGGAATTAATGAGACTAAGTACCATATGCCAGCTAGCTTGTTCTGTACCACTGAGTCCCCCACTGTCAGTCAGACCCCAATATTCATTTCACTCAGATTGAAACCATGTGCCAGTTCCAAGACGGCGCCCTGCATAGCAGTGCTGTAGCCGCTCACATCCTGCCTGCCTCTCTTCCTCAATGAATGGAGGAAACGTTCCAGCCTCAGCTGCCAAATGAGCTTCAGTCAGAGTTAATCATCCTCCATTACAGCTGAGCTGAGTCTGAAGTTAATGCTCAGGCAATACTTTGGATTTCTTATCATCATTTCTTATCAACATTTGATGTGATCTAGCAAAGCTCAGAATTCATCAGTATCTTGTGAGCTACCATTTGGTGCTTCTTTTATACTGTGATACAAAACACAGTGGAGAAAATGAAGTGTTAAAGCAAAACTTACAATACTTCCAAAATTCAAGGGTTTGCTATTTCCAGTCTCCCAAATGTTGTCAGTTAGTTATGGTATGCTTAGTGTATGAAGTGTGTTTCATTCATCATTCCTGGGCCTTGAAACAACCACACTGATGTTGTGACACTTTTGACTGTTATATTATTATATCAGGCTTTACAGAGAGATGAACAGCAGGAGCGCACACACATCTTATTTTATGAACACTGCTTCTTCTAATTTTAATAAAAGAATCTTGTATAGTACAGCTTTGTCATCAGAAATATGGTTTTGGACTCTATATGATAGTTATCTACACAAAAACAGATAAAAATACATTTCCTACAATCCCAATTCCAATGAAGTTGGGACGTTGTGTAAAACATAAATAAAAACAGAACAAAATCCTTTTCAACCTATATTCAATTGAATGCACTACAAAGACAAGATATTTAATGTTCAAACGGATAAACTTTATTGTTTTTTGCAAATATTCACTCATATTGAATTTGATGCCTGCAACACGTTCCAAAGAAGTTGGGACAGGGGCAACAAAAGACTGGGAAAGTTGAGGAATGCTCAAAAAACACCTGTTTGGAACATTCCACAGGTGAACAGGTTCATTGGAAACAGGTGAGTGTCATGATTGGGTATAAAGGGAGCATCCCTGAAAGGCTCAATCGTTCACAAGCAAGGATGGGGCGAGGTTCACCACTTTGTGAACAGCTGTCTGAGCAAATAGTCCAACAGTTTAAGAACGTTTCTCAACGTGCAATTGCAAGGAATTTAGGGATTTCATCATCTACAGTCCATAATATCATCAGAAGATTCAGAGAATCTTGAGAAATCTCTGCAAGTAAGCGGCAAGGCAGAAAACCAACATTGAATGCCCGTGACCTTCGATCCCTCAGACGGCACTGCATTAAAAACCGACATCATTCTGTAATATTACCACATGGGCTCAGGAACACTTCAGAAAACCATTGTCAGTGAACACAGTTCGTCACTCCATCTACAAGTGCAAGTTAAAACACTGCAATGCAAAGCGAAAGCCATATATCAACAACACCCAGAAACGCCGCCGGCTTCTCTGGGCCCGAGCTCATCTAAGATGGACTGACGCAAAGTGGAAAAGTGTCCTGTGGTCTGACGAGTCCACATTTCACATTAGTTTTTTTTTAAATCATGGACGTCGTATCCTCCGGGCCAAAGAGGAAAGAGGAACTGTCTGGATTGTTATCAGCGCAAAGTTCAAAAGCCAGCATCTCTGATGGTGTGGGGGTGTGTTAGTGCCCATGGCATGGGTAACTTGCACATCTGTGAAGGCACCATTAATGCTGAAAGGTACATACAGGTTTTGGAGCAACATATGCTGCCATCCAAGCAACGTCCCTGCTTATTTCAGCAAGACGATGCCAAGCCACATTCTACACGTGTTACGACAGCGTGGCTTCATAGTAAAAGAGTGTGGGCACTAGACTGGCCTGCCTGCAGTCCAGACCTGTCTCCCATTGATAACCTGTGGCGCATTATAAAGCGCAAAATATGACAACGGAGACCCCGGACTGTTGAGCAACTGAAGTTGTACATCAAGCAAGAATGGGAAAGAATTCCACCTACAAAGCTTCAACAATTAGTGTCCTCGGTTCCCAAACACTTATTGAGTGTTGTTAAAAGGAAAGGTGATGTAACACAGTGGTAAACATGCCTCTGTCCCAACTTGTTTGGAACGTGTTGCAGGCATCAAATTCAAAATGAGTGAATATTTGCAAAAAACAATAAAGTTTGAGTTGAAGTTGAAGTGTCAAAATAGCTATAAAAAATACATGACTAGAATTTGAGCTAGTGTGTCATATACTGTCAGAAAGCACATAAGCAAGTCTTGACTCATATACAACATTTTGGGGTAAGAGGAAAACTATTTAAATTAGATTTTCGTGCTGAAATATTCCTATAAAATTGTGCTTTGGGGTTCGGCTGTTGGCTGCAGTAGTTCTGTTGATGTGAAACTGAGCACATGCTTTACTAAACAGCGCTGTGACCGCAAGCAGAGCATTCCACAAACCCTCAGCACTGAATTCTCACTCCCTCACAGTACATGTCAGACGTTCCTCTGCAAATATCTGCATAATGTGATGGTGGACAGAAGCAGCAGAGAGAAATGGCATTTACAATGCTAATAATGGGTTTGGGTGAGGGTTGGACTGTGTGTGTGTTCTAGCATATAAACAAAAAGGCCACGCTAATGTGTATGTGCACACCCGCTCTGATGGCCCTGGCTCAGAGCAGATTCCATTCAGAGGTGCTTAAGATAATGCATGTCCTCAAGCAGGGTCAGGAAACCTAATTAAAGCTCTGGTGATAAGATCTCACTCTCGGGTTTGACTGAGCACATTCGTGGGCATCTGGTTGTAGAGTTAAACTCAGAGTTGATGCCTCTTGAATTAGTATGTACATGTGGTTTTGTTTCTGTTTGTGTCTGTGTGTAGTGTGGCTGTATATAGTGTACATCAGTGAACTCTGGTACTGGAGATCTGCCTTCCTGCAGAGAAGAGTTTGAACATGTATCCAATAAGCTACTCTGCCCCTTAATCACTCTGATGCATTTGATCCAGCTAATCAGGGACTTGGGAAGAGGTTGGAAGAGGTTTGGCAAATTGTGGTTGGAACAAGGCTCCGCAGGAAGGGAGTTTTCCAGAGACCATTGTTGTACATACTAGGCCTGTCACGATTATTACATAATCACTTGATTGCAGTTATCTGAGCTGATCAGAGTAACTTTCTACAGTTGTTAGCTTTCACAATTGAATGTTTACATTGCAGCAGACTGAATTCGGTGGACTGACTTTATTGAAACAATAAAAGACAAAGTCAAAGCTTTTGTTTTTGTGCTGGAACACCTTTAGAGATGGAGTTTGGCATGGCTGAGAGGAGGCAGTGAGTAATATTTGCTTATTTGAGCTTGAGCCGTTTGTGTTGTCAGTCAGGAGCTTCTGAATATCGAAATTGATTGATTATCGAAGATGGTCAGCCAATTTGGCCACATTAGCTTTGTAATTTAATGGTTGCTTACAATGAACAATGAATTGTTTGTTTCAGCTACTTATACGGCACTTTATCAACTCAAATTACATGATCGTGACAGGCCTAGCAGACATGCCTGTTTGTACTATTGGCCAAAATTATGGAAGCTGTTTTTTTTCTGTTTTTTTTTTTTTTTTTTTTTTTTACATTAATATCCAACAAATCACATTTACTGACATCTAGTTTAACTAAAGATATATATTTTTTCCAAAATACTGTTTTGCTGTGTAGCAATGCACTCTTACTATAGCATATTATACAGAAACAAACTTTTCACTTTTCAGTCTTTGATGATAATACCTCATGACATAACACAGTTTTTAATTATTTACAAACACTTCTCATTTAACAAACCTGATTCAGCTCATCAACCTTCAGGAGCAGCTAAATGTGTGAATAATTAAGAGCTGCGATAAAACTCTGCAGGATAACCACCAGGAGCAAAACAAATTAAGAATTAGTTGTAAATTAGTGCTGCGAGACAGAAAATGTAATGTGCGATGAAGTTGGATATTGCAATGATGTCATAAGAAGTGATATTTTATAATTATGAATAATATAGAGTGACTGATTATAGATACTTCTTTTGCTGTGTAATGAAACAGAAATCTAACCATTCAATTAAGTCAACTGCAAAAAATACAGTCACTAAAGCACCAAAGTGTCATTTGATATTGGGCATACAGCTGCTTACAAAACAACTGCAAGCAAATTTTTGTAAGTCTGTGAGAAAAACAGTCAGTATTTTCTATATTATCAGCTGTTTTTATTCTATATAGGCCTACAAAAGTGAATGAACATATATTTCATTACTTAAAATGATGCAGGTTTGTTGTAACAGTAGCATTACTACATTACACATTTTACACAACTCTGGGAGTGAGTATAGTCATGGCAATTGAACTGTGTTCATACACTAGTAGTTAAGGATTAATTAGCTTTTAAGCTGTGCATGTGTGTGTGCTTTGTTAGTAGCTAGATAGCAGAATGGTTAAGTCAAATTCAAAAGTGGGAGAGCAGAGTTCAACTCCCAGCTCATCAAAGCACATTGCTAATGTTAGACTCTGCTCCTAAAACCACCTTCCCCTCTGATTTGCAGCCATTGATGTTGCATTCATTACAGAAACTCATAGCACAGTAAGAATAAAATATAATTAATCATGCAAATCGTGCTGCTAACACTTAGTCAAATCCTTTAGTACTGTGTTAATAAACAATTTTTTCTCTTAGATCTTCTAGATCATTTATATTTAGAAGAAAATAAAATGGCTATAAAAGTTTTTCTTCCAGACTTTTGGCCTGTAATGAATAACAATTACATTCTCATTGATGGACGTACCAGTGCATAATTGATATTTATTTGTTGATTGATTAATTAATGTAAGTGCACTTATGAGCTTGGCTGCTTTTTTTGCACTCTCCTCCTGGCATGATGCTTTTTCTTTAATTTACTTTTATGTTGCATAATAAAAAAAAGCATTTACAAGCCACTAATATATACCCCCTCCCTTTCCCCTAATGCACCCCTTAGCTTGGCCACTGTGTAAGTACAGCTACCACTAACCACTCTTTGCTGCTGCTGCTGCTGTCTGCATGTCATTCACCATCACTCACTGAGCATTCTTCACTCTACACTCAGATATATTAGCACTGTAAATGTTAACACATTATCTTGTTAATAACACATTAAAGTGATTATTAACAGCACAGTTTTCTTAATATCATTAATGCATTTTCCTTGATTGACCTTTCAAACTGGCCATAGTCCTGCAAGCTGAAGTCCAGCTGCTGACATGTTATATGTCAGCTATTACAAAATGCACTGCTTTTCAAATGGAAAGAAATCTTTCTTGAGGGTAAATAATCATATAAGACAAATATGATTAATCACAATTAACTAAGAATGCAGTTAATCATTTGACAGCCGTAATAGGCACATGGTCCATTTCATAATGTCATAAACCTCTCACCATTTTACTACATTACATAGATGGTAGACTTCATGCATGCATACTAACTAATGCCATACTATTGTCCTTTTCAGAATATCAGAAGTATGGCTAGCGTTGTTCTTGTATTTCTCTCTTTCTTCTTCCCTCCATTTCTCCTTCAGCTACGGTCTGGAGGCTCACAGATTCTGGAGGGCTGTATCGCAGAGATCCCTAACATTTCCAGCCTGGACATCTCCGACAATGGTGAGTTAAATGGGCATCCTGGACTTGAGCTTAATATGTTATTTATCATGTTATTGAAGCATTTTGTAGCACAGTATCATCTCTCAGTCTCATTGGTATGACAGATTTCATAGTTTTGTATTGTTTCTATGGTTTCATTCACCGAGGTTCTCTCACTGCAGTACCCAGCATGAATTACGCAGATACCTCATGCAACTACTGTGAATCCCTGTGGTTTTAACCAATACAGGCTATAGGCCTAGTAAGTGGGCTACAGGCTAATGAACACAACCAAGTTTGGATTAGCTTACCTCAGATCTTAAACATCATAAAGAAAATAGTAATTCTGTCTTTTCAGCACAAATGGGACACCAGAGTTTTTTTTTACCCTTTCAGCCAGAGAAGAGAAGCTACCTCATTAACTTTAGCTCTCAGCTTATTGACCCCTTCATCTGACGAAACATTTTTGCCGTTTGAGTGCGTATTCTCTCTAGTTGTAGAGATTTTAAGACTGTTATAACAGTCATATAGCTGTAATAAGGTGTTGGCTTCCTAGCAGTAACATTTGGTGCTAATCCACCATATGGTTGGCTTGACTCTACTAGCCTTTACTCTGTTCCAGCTACTTAGTTTTCCACTGCAGATATAGCAACAATTCAGTGTAGCTGGTCAACATAGCAAGGCTGCATAAAACAGCTGTGACATGATGGAGACAAATTTTTTTTCAGAAGAGGCTCATAGCAGCAAGACAAACACTGCTGAAAAAACCAGAAGGGTTTGGGAAATGCTGCAGTTCAGATGATGAGATGAGTTGGCCATCATTCAGTGTTACTATGGCAGCAGCGCCAAAAAGAAGTTAAAGCATTTAAACAGTGGAAAAGCAACACATCTCACTCTTTTCACATTGATCTCACTCTAATAATGAGCAGCTGAGAGCTGTTCAGAGTTAATCATCTTCGCAGTGAAGGCTCGTTCTGACTGTTAGTTTGTTTGCTGATGATTTACGTGATTCATTCATGTGGTGTTACTGAGTAGGATGTGCTCATTCGGGTCATTTCAGGACACCGGTTTGTTTACATTCATAACAGATTTGAATCAATTACCAATCAATTACGAGTGTGAACCATCAAGTCGGAGAGATCGGAGTAGTGATGGTTAAATTGTGTTTTAGCAGGAGTTCCTTTTAAAGGAGTACTTTGGGCTAAAATGCTATCATTGCAGATTCAGTTTGCTGCCTAGCCTTTTGCTGAATGTTGCCAGTACCCACATTAAAACATTCCCATGCTTTCCCTTAATCTGCATCAAGATCTAAAAATGGACAAAAGTACATCACCCATGATTTGGCTGATTATATTTGGGGTAAGGGGAAAAATTGTGAATAAAATTTTTCACTGAATTGTTTCTTTAGCTATTAACTGAACGACTGGCATCTACATTTGCTTCTCAAGTTACAGTCTGCCTACCTAACTTTCTTTGTGATGGTCACATTACGTTGTAATTTCATTCGGTGTGGTAGGAGTCAGCTGTTCTAATTTGCATTTTCTCATTGTGCCTGTAATCCACCGTTTCATTACTGCAGTTAAAGATAAGAAGATGCCATTAGGCTGTGAATCATCACCATCCTTTGTTTTGAGAGGATTCCTCTGCACATCATGTCAAACTCTGCAAGCTGGAGAGAGATTGGGTTCTCCCCTGTGGATTCTGCTCACAGATTTCAGCTGTTACTCACAGATTTAAACCTCTCGATAAGCCGCCTGGTTCTAATTAATCTGCTGATTGACAGTTTCTGTTGCAATATTTTGAGTCATATGGCAAAAAATATGAATATCGCATCTATCAATGTAAAAGTGTGGTAGCAGAAAAGCCGTTGATATGTATTTTATTAATCCTTTCATATGCCATCGTCAGAAAAGCTCTTGATTGCTCTAGAATCTTAGATCTGCACTCAGTAAAGACTTTCTTACACTCGGTGACCGCTTCATGAGCTCCACCTGCCTAGTGGGTCTATATGGGTGTACAATTACAGACTGTAGCTTATCTGTTGATTTGCAATTTGTCATCCACCCTGTACCCCATTCTCAATGACTAGGTCGATTTGACACCACACTTAATCCTTGGTTCATGTTTGCAACATTTTGCTGGCAATAAACACGTTAGAGTCTTTGTTTTTAGCTGTATAGAGCTACTCTTTTTTTACAGTGCTTCTCCAGAGAGACGAGAGAGTCTGTTTCATTTTCAAGAGCTCAGCAGCCGCTGTTAGCATTAGCTAATGTTCCTCTGTCCACTGCTTAGTAACTCATAATGCACTGTGGTATACATTTAGCTTGTGGCATTACATTACAAGCGCTATGGGAGATTGTAGTGTCCACAAAATCATTGTGGAATTAGGACACAAAATGATGCACATAATAATGCCAAAAAATGCAAATAGGGATCTGCTTTAGTCGCAGCCAAGGTTCTGTTAGTGCTCCTTACACTTCCTGTTGAAGTGGTTCTCTATGATAAGGTTATTATTGTATGCTTTTGTTTTTAAGGAGACATCCACTACCAACAATTTTACAGTCAGGTGCGTCTTTGTTGACATAAACTGACCACTGTTTAAGGACTTGAGCAATGGTCAAGTCCTTAGGGAAGGGGGAGCAGCATTGAATGAGTGGGCAGAATTAAACACTACAGAAAAGCTACCCTAAACCAACCATGAATGTCAAGATTCAGTTTAAGATTCGATTTAAATGGCACTTTTTACAATAATGTCACACAAAGCAGCTTTAGAGAAAACTGGATCCAATCCCCAAATGAGTGAGCCTGCAGGCTGAATGGTAAGAAAAGCTATCTAAGAGTAAGAGGAAGAAACTTTCAGATGAATCAAGACTCAAAAGGGGGACCCGTCTTCCTCTGGATGACACTAGATAGCAAGAATAATACAACAAGAGCAATAAGAATAAAGAATTGACAATGAATATAAGCCTGTCACTAAACAGAAGTATTTAGATAACCCTCCAGGAGAAGGCATGGTAGCCACTGGACTAGAGAATGGGTAACAGTTCTTAGTCAGTAGGTAGACTACAGTCTCTAACTGCCTCTTCACTTTTAATAAATAATAAGGAAATCTTAGAAAACTCTGCCTCAAGACTGTTGTGTTGCAGCTGACCGAGGGAGTCGGGGCGAGAGGAAACAAAAGCAGGTTGGTGTCCATGCTAAGCCATTTCAAGGGTCAGCCATTTTCTGTCATCTTCTGTTCAGGTCTGGACTCCGACATGAGCACTCTGCTGGTGTGGCTGGCCAAGAACCGCTCCATCCGTCACCTTTCTCTGGGGAAGAACTTCAACAACATCAAATCAAAGTGAGTACAGGAGGGAAGGAGAGATGGGGAGCGTGTGGAGAGAAGGTTCAGATGAGAGGTGGTTTTGATGTTTGTTTCTGAGTGCACTCCAATATAAAATATTGATGTGGCTGATATCTGAGCGCATGTTGACCTTTGTTTTTAAGTATTTCTGAATGTTGACGTTCTTTGTTTTTCAGCCTGCTGTAGCTGGACGCGCGTCTGTTGCTCTTTCTACTGTGCTATCTTTGACGCGAGTCTTTGATGAAGGCTGATTTAAAATGCAGTGTGTTGTGGTTTTCTGAAAGCAGCGTGTTGTTTCATCGTGTTTTTGCAGAAACTTGGCACCTGTCCTGGATAACCTGGTCCACATGATCCAGGAGGAAGAATCGGTGAGCGATGTCTGCAGTAGTACTGAGATTCAATGAGTCCCTATATGTTTGAATTTGATGTAGAGCAGTGAAAGTGCGTGGACAGACTTCACCTTTTTAGATGAATGGCTATTTCTTCCATTTTATTTTATTCTATGATCATCATATTCTATGATGATGGATGGATGGATGGATGGATGGACTATTATTATGGGACCTGATAAAATGGACAGTGAGTGTAGATACAAGTACCTAAAAAGGTGGTCAGTTTGTTTAAAGAACCATAAATTAGAATAAACAGACTGTGTTAAATGTAACGAGACATCCAAGTCAGCAAATTGTTTCCAAGTCGATTTAAAATAATGAAAAACAGCAAAAAAAAGTCTATGGTGACACTTTATTTTGAGTGGTCCTTTTTAGATTAAACAAACACACAATAGACTCCCAGTGTCAAAAAACATATGACTGTTAGGATTTTTTTTGGATTGAGGTTAAGGTTAGGGTTAGGATTAGGACCAGGGTTTAGGATTAGGTTTTGGTTTAGGATTAGGTTTTGGGTTGAGGTTAAGGTTAGGGTTAGGATTAGGTTTTGGGTTGAGGTTAAGGTTAAGGTTAGGATTAGGTTTTGGGTTGAGGTTAAGGTTAGGATTAGGTTTTGGGTTGAGGTTAAGGTTAGGATTAGGTTTTGGGTTGAGGTTAAGGTTAGGGTTTGGACCGCTTTACATGCATTACATTATTGCTTGTTCCGTTTTGCTCATGAGACTTAAGAACTCATACTTGTGAGACAAAGAGAAATTGTGGGACTGCTGCAGTCTTCAGGAAACTCATGCATAAAATGTGTGATAACTGCAGTATTCAGTGTTGCCCAAGTTTGTAACTCCAGCAAATAATTGTAAATATATTGCAAATATTCCATACTTCACCCAGCCCTTGAACTCTTTAGTCCTGTACTTACCAACTTGATTTGGAAAAATGATTTTTAGTAAGTAAAGTTTAGTTTTACGATCTAAAACTTTCTTTCAGCTTTATGATTTTTAGTCTTCCACATAAGTAATCTTCAGCTCACACTCTTTCTCACCCCAGATTCAATCTGTGAGGGGGTTTAATCTGTGTGTGTGTGTGTGTGTGTGTGTGTGTGTGTGTGTGTGTGTGTGTGTGTGTGTGGGTGTGTGGGTGTGTGGGTGTGTGTGTGTGTGGCTTCGCAATCCTGTAGAAAGAAGACAGATGAGCTGATTGTGGAACCACTTGTGATAGGAGCACTGCAGCTCTTTATCAGAAAGTTCAGGAGGGACTGGGAGGTCTGTGTGTGTGTGTGTGTGTGTGTGTGTGTGTGTGTGTGTGTGAGAGAGAGAGAGAGGTGTTGGTCTGCTGGAGTGATTTCTTTGTCTCCCATTATAGCAGATCTCTCTGCTTGTAGCTGATGGATGAATAAGGACGGGACACTGATCTTATGCTTGTGTGTGTGTTTGATGTCACGTTGTTCTCTGTAAATGATGTTAATCTGTAGTGCTGCTATTAGTTGCTTCTTCAGTGTTTTTTTTTTTTAATGAAACATGATGAGACTGTGTTTTCAAATACTGAAATTACTGTATAATTATATTGAGCATAATGAAAATATGAGGCCTGTAACTATGCAGTGTTTTCATTTTCACATGTTGACTATTTAAAAAAGCTCAGTATATGTTTCACTTTCACTGGGTAGAACAGTATAATTATTTCTGTCGCTCTTCTTATTACTATTTTTAAATATTATTAATTCTATTATTACTGTTGTTTAATTTGTTGTTCAATAATTCAACCTAGTACTAAAAGGTAAAGGAAAACATCACTGATATATCAATATTTTTATAGTACATTGCATTAAAATAAATAATTAAATAATTAAAAAAGTAAACCAGGGATCCTGCCCAATCTGGCAACCCTGACACAGATTGCAGGCTCTATTTGAGCAGCGGTGAGCACTAAAAGAGAGCAGCATCTTTTTAACCATCACGTTAAAAAAAACAATAACAGCAGCTTTGTGGTCAGCTCTTATCAGTGAACGGGGGAGTGATGAATTTTTTAAAAGCTGTTAAAAACCACTGTAGACCAGAACATACACTAAACACTCTAAGCCATATCAGCTTTATCACCCAGTGCAGTCTGCATACTTTTCCTGCAGCTCTCAACAGCTAGCTAGACTGCACACTCTCATTTATTCTCACTTATTCTCAAAAACATGCTAGCACTAGCAGTCCAGCACTGCTCCTGCCTCCCAGCTTTATTGCTGTAACTCAGTAAGTTATGCAATGGATAACTTACTGAGGTTACAGTCATTTTGCTTCTTGTTGTCAAAAATCACACGACTATAATGTGTATAAAATGCACGTGGTTATAAACCTGCAGACAGGGCAGGTGCTCTTACCCCTGATCCCTGGCCGTCTGTGTGTCCACTGCACGGTCCCAGTGCAGAAGGTCCAGCCACAGAATTTAGCTTGTCTTATTATGTTGTGAGGCGCAGTTCCAACGCGTAGATTAGAGCAGAGAAATCAGCTGGCAGGCAAGAGCGAGAGAGATAAAGATAGATGGGTGAATGCATTTCTTAAAGCAAAAGCCGGGCCAATATCTCCACTGTGAGCTTAACTGTCACAGAGCAGCTCAGACAGAGTCAGACTCTCTGAACAACGAGAGACGGTTCATTTATAATGGTACATCACAAGTGGCCTATAACAAGAAATTTTAATAATAGCTGATTTAGTCAGAATATTATTATATATTAATAACTCAATACATGAAATGGGAGTTCCTCCCATTTTTCAACAATTCTGCATAATTCAGTGGTGGAGATTAATTGTTATTCAGAGTGATTTGATGTGAAGTGGTCCATTGTAGAGAAATGCGCTGATTCATATTTCTTTACAGTGGTGGTGATGTGAACCAGAGGTCATGATATCTACAACATAAATATAGCCATTTTATTTACTATCCAAAACCACCAGTGAACCACATTGTCAGGGTTTTTAATAGTGGTAAATCCTATATATATATATATATATATATATATATATATATATATATATATATATATATATATATATATATATATATATATATATATATATATATATTTAAATAAATAAATACTTTCAGGGCTGGTACACATTTCATACATGTCTTTGTCATGAATGTATTTTAGGACGTGGCCTGCATCCACTGATTTAATTTCATATCTGGTGAAAAATGCATAGTATTTCAAGATGTGTGAAGATGCAAGGAGTAGAGGTCGTAAAGGTGGATGACTTCAAATATCTTGGGTCAACCATCCAGAGCAATGGACAGTGTAGAAAAGAGGTGAAGAAGAGGGTGCAGGCAGGATGGAGTGGGTGGAGACGGGTGTCAGGGCTGATGTGTGACAGAAGGATAGCAGCAAGAGTGAAAGGGAAGGTTTACAGGACAGTAGTGCGTCCTGCTATGATGTATGGTTTGAAGACTGTGGCTCTGTCTAAAAGACAGGAGGCTGAGCTGGAGGTGGCGGAGATGAAGATGCTGAGATTTTCATTGGGAGTGACAAGGCTGGACAAGATTAGAAATGAGCAGATCAGAGGGACAGTGAAGGTGGAGCAGTTTGGAGATAAAGCCAGAGAGGCCAGGTTGAGATGGTTTGGACATGTGTTGAGGAGGAATAGTGGATATATTGGGTAAAGAATGTTGGAGATGGAGCTGCCGGGTAGAAGGAGAAGAGGTAGACCTCAGAGGAGGTTTATGGATGTAGTGAAGGTGGACATGGAGATGGTTGGTGTGAAAGTAGAGGAGGCAGTGGATAGGGCAAGATGGAGGCAGATGATCCGCTGTGGCGACCCCTAAAGGGAACAGCCGAAAGAAGAAGAAGAAGAAGATTTCAAGATGTGTGTTAGTTGTTATGAAAATATCTGGAAATATGGTGTGCTGTTCCTTTGTCCTAAAGTATGGGTTTCTGTCTGAGTCTCCTTGTGAGAAAAGAGTGGGTGTTCTGTACACCCCCCCCCCCCTTCAGCCCAGTCTCTTACTCTCTATTTTCTCTCTCTCACTCTTTCTCTCTCTGTGGGTGGTTGCAATTGCAGTAGTAGTAGACACATACAGAGTCTGCATTTCAGTTCACCATGACTCCATCAGGCCTAGTGGACTTTATCTCTTCTTTGAAGCCAGTGAACTGGATTGTTCAGTTCAAAACTCTGCACTTTTTCCCTGTAAAACTTTTTTTCCTTTTTATCAGGCAAACATTTATGAATGGCCATGATAATATCAAACTAGGCTCCTGTCATTTTAGATTGATTATTTCTCAATCATAGCTAACTATGATGAGAAAAGAGCATATTCTAAACATGCAACATACTCCACATACTTACATGTCTTCCATGTTTTTATGGAAAAAAGTTGTAAGTACAGACTAAATATAAAATGTGATTCTAATGTAGTTCACTCTGTAATTCATCATGTATATTATGTTTAAATAGCAAAATGACAGAAGTAAATCTAGACTTTTCAGGCTTTATAATCCTGACAGTCCTGGTGACCCTGATTTAACAAAGCCAGAAATGACTTCGTCAGTGTATCTGAAGGCCGTGTAAGTGGAAGTTACTCTCGGCCTCTTTGATCTTCTTTGCAGTTAAACTGTTCTGGCCGGCTGGTGGTGGAATTTTTTGCTTCTTTGAGACAGGCTAATCCTCGGGTCAACCCTTGTATTTCCTCCTGCTTTAACAGACTTCTCCAAATCTGCTGAATCCTCATGATTTAAGTGCATAGATGGTACCGCCTCTCCCTCTTTCACTCTCTCTCCACCAAAATAATCTCTACGCCCTTTAACTGATTGACTTCTGCATTCTTCTGACTGTGAAGCAGCAGTCGATTTTTGATATCCAGAAAAGCCCTGTAATGTGAAATGCTTGACAAAAATAATCCCATCAGAGAGAGTGAGAGTGAGAGAGAGAGTGAGAGTGAGAGAGTGAGAGTGAGAGAGTGAGAGTGAGAGAGTGAGAGTGAGAGAGAGTGTGAGAGAGTGAGAGAGTGAGAGAGAGAGAGGTTTTGAGCCATGTGATCCAAGGAGCAGGTTGCAGTTATTAAAGGCTAAACAGGAGATGAATGGTAAAACCTTTTAATAGGTTAAAGTGTTTCTGCTGGTTTGTTGTGGACCCCTGCTGTTGGTCCGTTAGATTAGATTAAGACTTTTATTGTGAAGTGCTGAGTTTCTTTGATAAGCGCAGTGCTATGGAGAAGCATGTGAATGCTCCTAAGAGGCAGATTAATCAGTATCATGCAGGGTTGGAATGATGGCAGTTTCAAAAAGATATTTTCTTTTCAATATGAATAATAACTGGGCAGCTAATAAACTGTCCAGCCTGCCGGGTTGGTTCCTGTAGCTGTGAGTGTAAGATCAGCTACCACAGTCATGACTGACCATTTAAATTTTTCATTCTTATATAACTAATATATATATATATATATATATATATATATACCTTTTACTAGCAGGGTGTACCTAATAAAGTGGCCTCTGTGTGTGTGTGTGTGTGTGTGTGTGTGTGTGTGTGTGTGTGTGTGTGTGTGTGTGTGTGTGTGTGTGTATATATATATATATATATATATATATATATATATATACACACACACACACACACACACACACACACACACACACACACACACACACTGTGTGTGTGTGCGCGTGTGTGTGTGTGTGTATTTCTGTTGGCAGAAGAAAACCTTGTATCTCCAAAATGGTAACTTTACTGAAGAAGGGAAAAAAACTACTTTACTTTTTAACGCAAGTCAATGGAACCAGACTTTTTTCCACGTCATTTTAGGCTGTTTCTGTTGGTCCATTCTTCATGAAATTTGCGCATAGCATAAAGGACCACAGGCATTTTCAAACTAAAAAACGCAAAAAATGAACGATTCAAAAGAAAATCTGACTCAGCATGAACGCTGTACACTGAGCACACACGCCTTTAATTTAGCTGTTAAGTTTAGTTAATTGACATACCTAGTACGCTCATTTAGACTGGTAGGTGATTAAATCTACATTCTACAATCTATAGAGTGAAAGCATCAGACAAATCCACAGAGAACACAGAATTAACCACTTCACTCACAGAAACACAAATATTGCAATAAGAGTCCCTTATAATCTACTGTTATGTAATTGTTATACTTACATACATATGTTATACTGTTATGTAATTAGTTAACTTGCTTTAATTGAACATTAAAATATTCACTTTGTGTTTTTTAATATTAAAAAGAGTGATAATAGTTATACAATAATTATAGTAGTAATAGTAGCAATAAGCATTGACTTGGATGCACTTAAATGGGTGTGTATGTTACATATGGGACACATCTTATGAGACCAGCTGGCTAGTGGCCCTCCTGTAATTTGAGTTTGAGACCCTTGCTTTAAGAGATTGAGTGCATTATTTAACATGAGGTGGCTAGGTGTGCTCTTCTTGAGAGGTTGAGTGCTATAAAACAGCTTACCTAGCTTGTAATGTTTGGCAACAGGATTATAGCAACCTGGCTCTAGATAGCTAAGGTACTGCTAAGGCACTAAGGCTAGCTGTTTGGAATTGTATGTATGTATGTATATATATATATATATATATATATATATATATATATATATATATATATATATATATATATATATATTATGTAAAAATGTCTCTCCTTTTAAATATAGGATTTGTCAGCAAGAATAACCAACTTCTCAGCTGTTTCAAAGGGTTTGCTTTTGTTCTAATAGTAACAAATCATGTCTTTAAGTTTAAAGATAAAAGCAGAATTTACAAGCCTGCTGATAAAGAAATGCAAATTGTTGTTTTCATAATTTTACAACAAAAAAAGTAAATGACCATATGGTGGTTAAAAAGGCTTTGTGTTTCACTGCTTGCGGCACTGCCACCGTCAAACTTGCCATTCATTCATTCAAGCTGGTAGTTGGATATCCACATATTGACGCTGTGTTGCCAGTTTCTTTCTGTTTTTATTTTTTACATCATCTGTGTACATCAGTTGCTTTTTACACTATGTGAATTTGAATGGACAACTAGAAATGCTTTAAACATTACTGAAATAAAATGTAGTTGCATACATGTACATTACAAGTATGGCTCCAACCTGAGAGGAAAGAGTCAGCTAGCTCAGAGACCCGCCTTGATACTTCAGTCAGCATGTTTACTGAACATTGAAGAATTGAGTGGCTTGCCTAGTCTGAATGTTGCCGATGTAGAAATCTCACTGGGTATTGAGACACAGCTGTTTTCTCTTCTTCCTTCAGCCACTGACTTCTCTCTCTTTGGCGGATTCCAAGCTGAAGGGTGATCTGACCATCGTCCTGAACGCTCTGGGCAGTAACAGCTCTCTGACCCGAGTGGACATTAGTGGTAACGGTATGGGAGATATGGGGGCCAAGATGCTGGCCAAAGCCCTACAGATCAACAGCAAGCTGAGGTGAGAGATCAGAAGCACTAAAACGATATAGTTCAGGGTCCTCTGTGAGAAGAACATACTGGTGTGGGGTTGCTGTGTCAGAGTTCAGTACTCTTGATGAATGCATTTTAGGGAAGAGATTAGTTTGAAAACTGAAAAATAAAATGTGAAATAATGTGAAATAAGTTCATTACAGGGCCCATGATAATAAATGAGAGTTCAATGTAGTATGTAAACATTGTTCCAAAATGTACTGTGTTCTCCCAGTCCATACAGTCCATATATGGTAACTAAACTAAAACAGCCTGTTTTGAAAAACAGAAAACTAAAATACAAAACATGTAGAATACAGGCCCCCTTAAGGATAAAGAAAATCAAAATGTTAATTGAGAAACATTTCAGTGAAGTGTACAGATCAGTGTTGGACTGAGGTGTTTATTGTGGCCTTCAGCACTTGCTTTCTGGCTGTGTTTATGTCTGTGTGTGTCTGTGTGTGTCTGTGTGTGTGTGTGTAAGTGAGAGAGAAAGAGAGGCAGTAGTTTTATTGATCTGTAGTGTTTGATTCATCTGCTCTTTTCTGGCTGAATGTCTGTTTGATTCTCCAGGACGGTCATCTGGGACAGAAACAATGTTAGCCCACAAGGTCTTCAGGATGTAGCAGCAGCACTGGAGAAGTATGTATGACTATTAATGTGTGTGTGTGTGTGTGTGTGTGTGTGTGTGTGTGTGTGTGTGTGTGTGTGTGTGTGTGTGTGTGTGTGTGTGTGTGTGTGTGTGTGCACGTGCGCATGTGAAGGTTCTTGTATGGGCATCACATCCAATATTAAGGTGTTTGTGTTAGAGCTCAGCCAGTTGAACCAAGAAGAAAATGATGTCACTGATATTGTTGTTAAGGAACTACAAATTCCATCAGCTCATAATATTGGCTGGTTTTATTTAATATGGTCAAAAATTAAACAAAACCCCAGTAGTTTTAGTAGTGCTGACCAAAACAGCATGCTACAGCCTTCCTGTACTCCTTGATTCCAAATGACCACCCATATACTCATTCTCAAAATCACCTGTCCTAACAACGGTTACTTGGCCTGTCAAACATTTGAAATATTTATCATGATTTATCGCATTTGTAAGTGCAGTTAATTGTGATTAACCATATTTGTCTTAGCTGCTCAGATTTCCTAGATGGAGATTTTTTGCATTGTTGTAGCCACATGAGTGGACTAAATTCCAACTCCACCATTATTGTAGCCCTCCTGCTTTAATATAGCAACACTACATTTCACTATGCTAATGCTTTGCTATTTTGTGGCTGTTCATTTACCCATAGTTGTCCCGTGAACATAATCTGCAGGCATTTTCCTGATATTGCTGTATCAGAACTGTGTTGATGCTTCAGACTCGATGTACAGTGATTCACAACGCTGCGGTAGCTGAAAATAACTTTAAAAAGAGCCTTGAATGGGAACATTATTAAGAAATGAGTGAATCAGCTCTAATCTAAATCTGATGAATATGTGGCGCCATACTATCAAGCCGTTTTATCTGCCAGCTGATACTGACAGAGCCTAGTTTGGAGAGGGAGAGGGAGAGAGAGAGAGACAGAGAGAGGGAGAGACAGAGAGAGGGAGAGAGACAGAGAAAGAGAGAGACAGATAGAGAGGCAATAAAATAATGAAGGCCTGTGCTGCACCTCCTCTCCTCTGGGAATCCAGACCTTTCGTCTAGCCCTTTCATGTCTCCATTTCTTTCTACACTGATGTGAGAGAGAGAAAGAGAGAGAGAGAGAGAGAGAGAGAGAGAGAGAGAGAGGTAAACAGAGTTTGGAGTGCTTTCAAAGGAATGCGTGTAAGTTATTTAATACTATATCTGGGTGTAAGCATGCGATGGCTTCATGTTATGGGCTGGCATCTCTCTCCTTGCATCAACCTCATTTGAATAACATTTGCATAATGACCACCGGAGCGCTGGTATTGGCTGCCCGCTTCCCGCCAAACAGCGCTCCTCTGAGACACAATTTGGCAGCGGCTAGCAAGCTCGCCCACGGTGGCAAACGCAGGAGTGGAGAGAACAGAGAAAAGACAGAGAGGGAAGAAAAGGGGGATGGGGGTGGGATTTCCTCTGGCAGAAAGAGGGATCATCTTGTGCTTCTTCCTCTGAGACCCTCCTGAATTCGAGATTTAAAGGAATAGTATAAGCTGAGACATGTTTGGTATAAGACGTTTGTTTGGGTAGCTTTGGAGCTATGAGCTAATGTAGCTATGAGACTAATGTCACTAGCGAGTAATGGAAGCTCACACCCACTAATTAGCATGAACTGCATGTCTAAATGGTCGGACACTTGCCTCACGCCACTTTGAGTGTTTTACCCTAGAAGACCAAACCAGCCCCATTAAGACTAATGTTTATGACACATGTTTAAACCTAAATAGCTTTGCAGCTGTTTAAAATATTAATAAACATTAAATTCCATGTTAAATTTGAGAAACTGGGCTTAATGACAGTATGGAGAAAAATGTCACATAGCTAAAAACAGTAGTAGCAGCCACTTGAACAGCTGGATTCTGTCTGGTTTTTGTCTATTGTTATAGAGGAATGTGTATCATACTTTGTCAGAAACAATACTTTGGACTGCAATTATATCTTCGCTGATTGACTACATTTGGGATGAGGGGGAAAGTGTGTGTGTGGTTTTTTTTTTTTGTTTGTTTTTTTTTACCTGAAGACCCCTCCTACACTGCACTGTAGTATGAAAGTGGTCCAGTGCATTGTGTGATGTTTATATGAATCATAATTTGGCAGATGTCATCATTTTCCATTGCACATCAGGAGACCCTCGTACATCAGGCCCCTTACATTGTCCTAGTATGAGGACTCTAGCCTGGCTTCGTAGATAACTCAGCAGTGTCAGGTTAAATCAGTGAACGTAGGTCTAATAGCCTGTTGTGTGTGTGCTGTGGTGCTGTGGCTGTGTGTGTCCGACTGACCTGACCTTGACCTAAACAGTTGTTCAGTGAAGGTGGGAGCCAACAGAGGAATGAGGTTTTTGTGTTTTTTAGATACACTTTACCCCAAGACACACACACACACACACACACACACACACACACACACACACACACACACACACACAAATAATCCACAATCACTCTCAGACCTTTGATGGACAGCTAGAATCCTCGCTCTCCGCTCTAAAACAGCCTCCCCCTCTGCACTGTTTGCCTATGTAATTGTGCATAATTTCCCCCAGATTCACTGTGACTGGGATCAAAGCGCTGGTGAAAGCCTGCCCCTCCCCCATCATCACCACTGAGAGTGTTACACACAGAGAGAGTGTGTGTAGATCATTGTGCCAGGCCTAGACCCTCAAGGCCACCGTTCAACATTTTGGAAGGGGGGCCGATGAGACCCGGTGCCCTGATCCTCTCTTCTTATTATGACTGACACTTTGTCCCATCAGGTAGCTTGAGCTTCATTAAAAAATAAATAAATAAATAAATAAAAATAAAAAGCATACTTTCATTTAAAGGAATTATTTGATGATAATTCAAAATTACACAATTTTCCACTGACTCCAGATGTGGCTGATTACTCAATATATGTTTGCCATCCAAATGGTGCTTCTTTAGAATAGAACTGGAGCTACAAGGCTAAAGTTGCTAATAAACGATAGAAGTCAGTAGTCACACAAATCTTTTCTGTAAATACAGTACTGTGCCAAAAAACCTAAGTACATTATTTAAAGCCATTTATCTTGCTAATAAGTATGCTTGTAAAAAATCATATATTATTAGAATAAATGCAAATAAACATAAACCAATAAGCATAAACAGTAGTAATAAAAAGTAGTTGGTATCTTGCGAGCTAGTTTAAAGAACAATGTTTAATTCCAAGGACGCTCAATAGAACATTTAATTTATCTTAATGAAGCCTTTATTGAGTCAAACAAGGTATTGGATGGTAACTACAATTAATACTGTGCTACCACTGAGGAGAGATTTGGAAGAAAAACATTGACATATGCAGAATCGTTACCTGGTGTATTGAAGTTATTCGTAATGAGAATCAGAATCTTTCAGGGATATTAGCCTTGCAACACCAGTACTAAAAAAAAACTAAATATGGACAACATGCATGTCTTAGCTCATGTCTCAGTCTCTAGGGTAAGAGAAAATAGAATGACAAATGAGAAAAAGTCATTAACTATTTAAATACATTTACATCATACAGTAGAATGATACTAACAAGTCTACACATCCAAAAATGTGATTAGGGTGAATTGTACCTTCTGGTGATGTTTCGTTGGTGTGCCTGTATATGAATGAGCTCAAATCTCGCTCTCTCCCCTCAACTCCTGGCTCATGAATATTGATGGTCTGTGCCTGTCTGAGGGTCCATTCCGCCATTTCAACAGGATCAGTAACCTCAGTAATGATGTCAAGTCTCAATCAATTAGCCTTTTCAGAGGCTGATCTGTTGTCACTGCCACTGCTGATGTGCTTTTGTTCTCTGGGCTGTTTGGCACTGAATGACTGATCAGCTCCCCTTCAAAGACATTTTTACACAAAGTGTTTGGCTTATCCAGACAGCCTCTCCATGTGGGTTGGAACCAGCCATGTGTATATAAATCCTTCATCAAGTGCATATTGTTGTTTAACAGGCCTTATTGTTCCTTTTAGGATTTTTTTTTACGTTTGGATTTTTGTATCCTCCTCAAAAAGCTAATCACAAAATCCCTCTCTAATAGCGAAGCAGAGCCACATGAGCGCAGGTGTGTTTTCTTTAGTCATTTGTCTGTTCAGACCTTTAATTCTCACCTATTTTCTCCTTGGTTACACCTTAATTGGATGTTTTGGCTGGATGAAATGAGGAGTAGGCTGTGACTGTTTAAATATTCACATCCCTGTGTGTGTGTGTGTGTGTGTGTGTTAATTCTCATTTTCTTCCTTCAGGAACTTCACCATCCGCTTCATGCCCATCCCCATAATAGATGCGTCACAAGCGCTGAAAGCCAGTCCGGAGAAAACTGAGGACGCCTTGCTGAGGGTGAGAACGCGTGTAAATCTGGGCCGTTTAAGATATAATCACTTTAACCAGTTCACAGGTTAAATGTTTGTGTTGAGTGAGAAAATGTTGGCAACCTAGTAAAAGCTCATACAGACCCTACGTTTACTGCTAAATGTATTAGTGAACTTATTAACTTAATTATGTGTACTGTAATCACATTATGTATGTACATTCACCCAGTAGTGGGTGGTATGGCCAAAAATGTACATCACAGTAAGATTAACAATAAAATAGTGTGGTATATATGGTGGGGGAAATATGTATTCAACATGTCTACAGATTGTTGTTTAATGAAACAGACACTCAGTGAGCTCTTTATTAGGTACACCTACCTAATCTCTTCACTCTGTCCATTTTATCAGCTTCACTTACCACTTAGGTACACTTGATAGTTCTACATTAACAGACAGTAGTCCATCTGTTTCTCTGCATACTTTGTTAGCCTCCTTTTACCCTTTTCTTCAGTGGTCAGGACCCCATGGACCCTCACAGAGCAGGTATTATTTGATTGGTGGATAATTCTCAGCACTGCAGTGCAGTGGTGAGTTGTGTGTGTTGTGCTGGTGCAAGTGGATCAAACACAGCAGTGCTGCTGGAGTTTTGCTGCAGTGCTCAAATTTGGATGGGGTACCCAAACTTTTGCACACTTCAGTAGGCTGAGAGATGAGCCTGCTGAGTTTCTCTTTTTTCCTTCCAGATGGAGAACTACCTGTTTAGGAACCACGAAACCCGCAAGTACGTGCAGGAGCAGGCGTACCGGCTTCAGCAGGGCATCGTCACCACCACCACACAGCAAGTGAGAACATTTATCTGTTCCTTTTCATACTAGACTTGCATGACATAGACATTTATTAAATGAAGTCACTTTTTAAAACGTAGGGAATTGTGATTATAGTTAAAGCCTGGCCTACATTATGTTTGATCACAGTGGTTTATGTTTGTTGTATCATGCATCCACATCTGTATTGTCAGAGTGTGTCAGTTGAAAATTTAATGATTGTTTATAGACATTATTTCCATTTTGCAGCCTTCTGCAATATCAGAATTGCAAGGGGCGATATCATAATAAGTAACAAACAGACCCGCAGTTGGGTGCACAAGTATTTGAACAGTGATTTTTGTCTTTTTCCCTCTGTGAAAATGAAGGGACTGTTTGCAAAATGACTAATTCCTACAGTTAATGCAGTAGTTTTGTTAATTCCCTTGAGTTAAAGCTGAACGTCTATACTTCAGTCACATATTGACAGCATCATTTCAGATCCATTTCAGTGATATATAGGGGCAAAATGACCATTTATATCACAATATCATTCAAATTTCTGATGCTTTTGGCATGTATCACAATACATAAATATGTTAGAATATAATGTTAACAGTGTGTTATTATTCTGAAATATCCTTTCACTTATTAATAAGAGCCATAACCACCAAATTAAATCTAAACTATTTTAATTGTGTAATAGTAAAAACAAAACTGAACAGTACATAGATAAACCTATGCCAGTATTGTTTTTCTGGCAGAAATGGTGCCAAATACTGAGGCACATATGACTTTTTACAAGGCTAAAGTTGTTTTTTCATCTGGCAGATTTTTAGTTACAGCCAGTATATCAACCACAGATACTATATAATACACAGACAAGTCCCTCCTGCTTGCCTTGGTCAGATTTAGAAATAACTGGAGTCTTCTTCTGTTCTGGGCTGTATCTACAGTCTTATCTGCAGCTAATAACTGCTTGTTTTACATGAATAGTTGTATTAGCATGTCTAAAACAGAGATGTAAACGGATTGATGATGCACTTGGTGGCTAATGGGCAATTACAAATGCTAATGAATAATTGGAGGAATAAACCCCTCGTGACACTGCTGGAGCTTGAAGTCAAGATTTCTTAGTTTAATAAGTATTTTTTTCCGTTCCTCTTTGAAGTCCAGCTGCACAATTTATGCTGGCTTATGATCCCTGAGCGGATGGGAAATGTGATTCTGAAGTGGTTTCTTCTCGTTAAGAAGCCTGCTCAGGGAGAGTGGGTCCAGCTGAATGTGTAATCACGCCTCTCCCTTTCCAGATGATTGACCGAATATGTGTGAAAGTCCAGGACCACCTCAACTCTCTGAAGAACTCTGAGAAAGACACCATCCTGGAAGATGTCAAAATAGCTGAGAACCTCATAAAGGACGCAAGGAACTCAAAAACGGTAAAAAAAAATGCAATAAAGAAGAAAGAGTAATCGACTCTGGTCCTGGAGGAACAGCTTTCAGCTTAGTTTGGTGGTTTCCCTGCACAAGCACACCTGAATCAACTCATTTAATTGCCAGGTTTAGTTGAGTTTGAGAGAGAAAGTACTGACCCTTCAGGACCAGCGTTGAATAGCCCTGGTCGGCAGTATCAAAACGTTTCCACGTGATCCATCATGTAACTGTGAAAATGCATGCATAGTTTGTATGTATTTTGCCTTCTGTTTTCATCAAACCATGTTCTCCAGCTGCTGTCCTCCTCTTATATAATGAAACAGCAGTGGAAAGACATAGTGGTCTTAAAATTAAGCTCATTTTAAAAGGTTCATGTCATGGGAAACAGAATTTGATGTAGCATGTAAACATTTTCTAGTCAAACCATTCAAACCCCAGTCCATGCAGTCCATATGTGGAAACTGCTCTGCAAAAACAGCCTGTTTTAAATTCACTGTTTCTGTGATGTCACAACATCACCTGTGCAGCCTAGAGCAGGTTAGCTCCGCCTATTCACATTAAAGTTATATGCAATGTTTCAGTCTGCTTGTTGACAATAAAGGACAGCTAATCAGAGCAGAACTCATTTACATGCATCCATCTTAAAGGTACAGTAACAAAAACTGCCTGTTTAATTCTAAAGGATGAAGAGTGGTTAGGAAATGGTCAGGTAAAAATGTATAAATGCACAAATGTCATAAGTGACCAAAAAAAATATAAGCCTTTCGAAGTTGCGGTTATTGCCAGTAATAGCAAAAGCACATATTAATATTGTATTGCTTATTTCTCTGAAAAATTCTGTTGAAAGTGCAGATTCTAAACTTTCTCTCAGTACATTTGTGTTTCTTAGAGAAACATCAATTTTATTATCAGTGCTGTTCACGTAATCACGTAGAATCATGTGCAGGTCATCTGCACTATAGTCTTCTATACAGCCAAATTCTGACATTGAAGCAAGTGAAAAGAGCCAGAAGTGCTAACTTGAACCTGTTTGCAGGATGTAAATTAAATGCATATACATGAATAACATGAATGCACATTTATTGTAATATCTATGTAATTAATTATGAAATTGTACATTTTTATTTAAACTGTATAGCGAAATGAAAGTAATAGCTGATTCTGTTGTCCCATGTGAATCAACGATTCACCAAATAATTTGAAAAGACCAAGAATTGTGGACTGGAAGCAGTCAATCTAGGAGAGGGATCACTCTCATTTGGACTCTTTGACTCAGAGTCTCTGGGCTTGCAACAGCCCTATTTATGATGATGGCAATGCCTTGAAAAGTTAACGCTTTGCATACAGCCCTGTTTTTTGCAAATAAAAATCCTTTACAGATTTATTATGTATTTTTGTAATAAGGTAATTACACAGTAATAACACATTACAAATAGCAGTAGTAACTCTAGAGGATCAAGATCTATACTCTCACAAATTTAGGATTTCTGCGTCATCCTTTGTGTAGCCCTTGTGTATTTTGTCTTACTTAAATGCTTACAGTGACTGATTCGTACCTCTGGTACAACTTTTCTCATATAAATAAGTAAAAATATTTAATTCACATTACATTTATGTGAAGGACACTGCCACTTAGCAATCTGCTCTCCATCCACAGCTCTTGCCCAACCTGTACCACCTGGGAGCTGCATCCCGTGAGGAGCTGAACGGCTCGTCTGTCGGCCCCATCCAGGAGAAGCTGGACTCCATGGCTGGAGAAGTGGCTCAGGTCATGGACGAGCAGCTCCAGGTAACCTCATCTCACTGATGACTTCAATGAAAATATCTATAACATTCACTGTTGCTTGTAGAATAAAACTGTAAAATTGATTTTCTGTGGTTTACGACGTGCTGGGTATTGAAGTGAGGGGACATGCATGAATGAAAATATTAAAAGTAATAAACTTGTGAATCTAACTGATGTGGCTGAGAGGTGTAATGCTGCACTTTGAAACACTGCATAACGTGACCAATTCTCCAGTTTTTTATCCTAATCTCTTGCATCTGTAGTGTGGGGCTGTGTGCGAAGAAGAGTTATTTCGTCAAGTTCCCCTGTACTTCTAAAGATATAGAAAACCTTTTGATTTGACACGCGTTTGCAGTAGAATCCAATTAGCAGATTGTTTTCAGGTTTAAGGCTGAGATTTGAAAACCTCTAATCTAGATTATTTATGGCATCACTAGCTTTTTCCTAAATGCCCATGTTCTCTCAAGCCACTAAACAGGCCCATTCAGCTTTTTGGGCTGAAACGTTGACATTTAATGTCTAGGATCTTGGGCCTTAAATATTATGTTGCAGTCACTTCTAAAGGTTTATGTAAAAGTCATGCCTACCTACTGATGATTTTCACCAAATGCTGTCTTAGAGAATTTCCCCCACTGTCGAATTATTTATAAGAATTGCCAACCATATACACTTCATGTAAAAGATGACTTACACCCTTCATCTACAGAAAGAAATGAGATGGTTACATTCAGGAAACAGATACAGATTAGGGTAGCTCCGCCCCTTCTCTCTTACAATAGGCATTAATGCTGAAACCCCTGTGTACCTGTCTGCTTGTCTCTGAACACTGATACCAAATGAGACCTTGTGTTTATTGCTACATAGTGTTTTATGTTAAGGTTGAAATGATGAAAAAATAAAGTACAAAAAAGGACATTCAATTTTAATGTAGCGTAGGTTTTGAATAATACTAGATGTTTGGCCCCTTTTATTTCTGCCAGTTTGCTGTTCTGTATGTACATATTCCCACCCAAACTGCATCATATGGTTTGAAGTCTTTCCAGGAAGTCTCGGGATGTGCTGTCAAGCATGGACACGTCCTCCAACATGGCTAGTAAATAGGCATGAGTCAGTGGCTCTACTTGGTTGGCATGTTGCTGTGCAGGCTGAGAGGCTGTCATTTTTCATCAAGTTTCTGTTAATTGCATCTTGCCTCTGAGGAAGTAAGAGTGGTCTGACAGACTCCAAAGCAACAGAGTGGACAGAGCGGAGCTTTTCCAGTCTCATTTTCAGCTTATTTAATGCACTGACACCACAGGCCTGCACTGAATACAAACCAGCTACTGTGTGTAAGGTCTAGCTGGCATAGCTGACCACACAAGAGGTCTTTCATTAAGGAGACTCCCCTGAGGAGGAAAGTTTGCAGCAGTGCTAAGTAGCAGGAGCAGTTAATATGACACACGCACATATAAATATAAATGGATGACTTTGAAATGCCATATAAATGCCAAACACATACACACATGTCCTAAAATGTTCAAACAAAAGTAGAGAAACTGACAGAGAAGCACAGCGGTGGCGATGGGACCCAGACGTCCGAAGAGTTGAATGACTCTAAATGCACACTCACAGAAATGATATGAAATGGTTACAGATACGCTGCCTGTCCTAAAACAATCAGTGTTTTATGATTGTTTTAGGATAGGTTATCGGTCTAAATTCAATTTTTACACACTTGCATTTTATTAAATCCATTCATGCTGGAGTGGAACATGCAGGGCGATCCAAGGAGCAACAGTCACCAAAAAATATTTTTTCTAGTTTTTAGACTGAACAATTTTGTTCAAATCAGATCTGAGCCGCTTTCATATGTGGTCCTATATCTGATTCATATCCAGTTCGTGTCTGTGTGACCTTAATGAGAATGCCCAGATTGGAATTCATGTGTTTTCTTTCACTGGCAATCATGCCGAACCTGAAGTCAGTGCCAGTAAAACCTGCAAAAGCATAACATCTGCCCTTTTCCCCTGTGTCTTGCTCTAGTAATGAACAGCTTAGAGCTCTTTGAAGAGCTAGTAGAACTTTGCTTGTTCTACTAGTTAGTTGGCTCATTGTTGGCGCATGGTGCATTCACATGTTAAATTTGGTTTAACATTGAGTTGCTTGTGCGCATACAGGCCTTTTCAGGACACAGGTTCCTTCACCTTGATGACAGATTTGAGTCACTTGCCCACATAAATGAGAACCATCAATACAGAAAGGCTGGATCTGAGCCAAAACATCAGAATTGAGCAATTAGGCTTGTGATATGCATGTAACCTAAGAGGCTGTGGCTCATGTTTTGATGCAAAATTTGTGTTAGACATCCTCTGATCCTTCCTCAATGGAACGTTCTGAAAATAGAGCTGTTCTTGGCTCGATATTTTTAAGCAGTGGTCCAGTCTCAGCCTTGCAGTGACACTGTGTGTAAAAATGGCAGCAACACTGCAAGCAGTGCACGCGTTACCATATTAGTGTCACTGCAGTGCTGAGAATGAAAATAGTATCTGATGAGAAACTGAACAGGTAGAATGTTAATAATAAATTGTGTGTGACAACAGATTCAGGCTGCAGTCTGTAATTGTACACCTACAGTGGCACCAAAAATATTTGGACTCTAAACGTTGGTGTGCTTTAATGAACAAAGTATTCATTTAGGAGAAAAACCTTAGCACAACATTAAACTAATGGTAGGCTTTTTATGTGGAGAACGTCTGACCGGATCATGAACTCCATTATATACAAAGGCACTTTGAATTAAGGGTGAAGATATGCTTTTGTTATCATCAGGGGTGCCAAATTGATCTTGAAGTTTTGGGGTTTTTTTTGGGGGGGGTGCTTTGTATTAGATATTAGATACCATTGTTAGTAGTTGCAGGACATGCATAGTAGTGTTGATACAAATAAAAGGCAGTAAAGTTAGCAGTTAAGTTATAGTTACATATGTATCTTAGTTTAGTTGTACTACAAACAAACTCTTTTTTTAAACTCGCTGGATTTAGTGCACTGCAGCATGATAAACATTAAACATGATTAAATCATTGTATCATTTTTGAAAATTTCTGAAAGAAAATGACATCTTGGGTGTCTTGGAATGGTCCCAAGGAACTTGATACAAATTTATAGCGCCCTCCACAATTATTGGCACCCCTTGTTAAGATGTGTTAAAAGCCTTAAAATAAATTACATTTTTATTTCAGAAGCATCAGCTCACACTGAAATTTGTAGAAAAATGTAAGCTTTAACTCAAGTGAACAAAAAAATAAATAAATAAATAAATAATCCCTGACTAAGAAATCATTTTTCATAAAATCGCCTGTTCCACAATTACTGGCACCCCTAACAATTCCTAGAAAATAAATGTAATTGAAGCATTTACTGTCATTAGTACTGTAGTTTATAAAGTTGATCAGAGTATCTAGGAACCTTTAATTAGTAATTCATCACTTCCTGTTTCCCTGGGGTATAAATATGACGTGAGACAGAGGCCTATTTCTCTTATCCAGTCATCAATATGGGAAAGACAAGAGGACACACCATTCAAGTAAGGCCGATGTGTGTCGACCTTCATAAGTCAGGCAATGGCTACAAGAAAATAGCCACTCACCTACACCTGCCCATATCTACAGTCAGAGGAATCATCAAGAAGTTTAAAACAACTGGAACAGTGGTAAACAAGCCTGGACAAGGATGCAAGTTTATCTTGCTACCACTCACTGTGAGGAGGATGGTAAGAGAAGTAAAGAGTGCTCTAAAGCTCACTGTTAGAGAATTGCATCAGAGAGTAGCATCTTGGGGTCACAAAGTCTCCATAACACCATCAGGCACTATCTACATGCCAACAAGCTGTTTGGGAGGCATCCACGGAAAAAAACATTTCCCCACTTACAAGCATAAACATGAATGTCTGGTGTACGCTAAGCAGTACTGGGACTTCAACTGGGACCGTGTGCTTTGGTCAGATGAGACCAAGATAGAGCTTTTTGGCAACAAACACTCTAAGTGGGTCTGGCGTAACAAAAAAGATGAGTATGCGGAAAAACGTACCTCAAGCCCACTGTGAAGTATGGGGGAGGATCGGTGATGCTGTGGACCTGTTTCTCTTCCAAATGCCCCGGGAACCTCAGTAGGGTGCATGTCATCATGAACTCTTTGAAATACCAGGACAATTTCAATCAAAATCTGGTGGCCTCTGCCCGAAAGCTGAAGCTGGGTCGTCACTGGGTCTCTCAGCAAGATAACCCTAAGCATGTGGCCAAATCTACACAAAAATGGTTCACAAGACACAAAATCAAGCTCCTCCCATGGCCAGCTCAGTCCCCAGACCTCAGCCCAATTGAAAACCTATGGGGTGAGCTGAAGAGGACAGTGTATAGGAGAGGACCCAGGACTCTGGACAATTTTGAGAGATTGTGCAAAGAGGAATGGTTGAAGATCCCTCTCTTTGTATTCTCCCATCTTGTAAAATGTCATAGGAGAAGATTAAGTGCTGTCTAGTTGGCAAAAGGAGGTTGTACAAAGTATTAACATCCGGGGTGCCAATAATTGTGGCACAGATGATTTCATGTAAAAGATTTCTTAATGTGGAATTTTTTTCCCACTGAATAAATGCACTTGATGTCAAGGTTGGATTTTTCTCTTTTTTGCTTTGTTGTCCTGTGTTATTTAAAAAAAGAATAATTAGAAGCCTAAGAACACATCTTAATGATGGGTACCAATAATTGTGGAGGGCACTGTATATGTGGTGCTAATGTCCAAATACTTTTTGGGCCCACTGTATGTTGACTTCATAAAATAACTCGTACATAGAGATGCAAAGTAGATGATTTCACTTTGAGTGACTTTATACCTTAATTATGTTTGTTATTAAAACAAATGATCGAACATTCCATTTTATCACTAACAAACCAATCATAAAACCAAATGTTTCAGTAGTGACTGTTTCAGTAGTGACCATTTTAGCTCATTTAATGCTGAACTCAAAAATGCTAGCCAGTACACGACTAGCAAACACACATACAATCAGAATATTTTGCATTTAAACAGAAAAGGTTACATAATTGAAGAAAATACATGTTTCAGTTGTGACCATTCTTAATGTTACCCACTGATTTTCACACTTTAGGACACATTTACTTCAGTGAGCTTAAACTGCTCACCATGTGGCCATGAGGGACAGGGATGCAGTTTCGCTTCCTAGTCTAAAATGCAGGGGTGTGGCTCAAATAATGTTTAAGTGAACATGAAAATGCATTGGACTGCATTGTTTTATGTTTTGTAATTAAACTGATGTTAAATCAAAATTGTTCATCTTCAAAAGAAATCAAAAAAGATCTTTAAAAAAACAACATAAAAACATGAATACTGACTTTTTAAATACAATTTTTTTTTCAGTGAGACTGCAGTTTGACCTGTCAGTAGAATGGTCCATATACAGAGAATGTATATGTGCAGTATACCCACAATGCTTTCTCTGTCCAGTCCACGCTGATCTAATAAATGACTCAGTCGTCTTTCCTTGGTTCAGGACGTCGTATAACATCTTAGTCATGCTGAGGAAATTTCTCGGCCCTCTTTTGTTTAGCTGTCTGAGCAACTGTTTGTGGATAGTGGATGCTGGACTTTGTGTGTGAGTGACCCACACAGATATATTTAGTCCATATCAGAGGCTGATATAAGAGCACACTGTGCTGTGTTTAGCTTTGTTTGGTCTCTGTCTTACAACTGGTCAGCCACTGCAGGCTGTGTTTCATGTCCATTTTTAGAGTTTAGTCTGGATTTCTTTGTGTGCTGGCTTGTGATCATTCGCCGGCTGCTCTCCTACTTGGAACTGAAACGATCCTGAGCCATATTAGTCTATAAAAGATCTGCACCTGATAGGAGAACATAAATCATATTAGTGGATTCAGTGTTCTTTTAAGAAACTCCCTCTTTCTTCTGTCCGGATCTGGCGTTGAACTGTAAGATTTCCTGCTATACAAGCAGTTTGGCTCAAGAAGACTCACAGCTACACAACTCAGTACAAGCACTGCCTGTTCAGACTACAGGCTGAACAATTTCTGTGCCTGAGGTTATCATGTACAGGATGATGGTGGATAAACCTATAAACAATTAAAGGAAATAAACTGGCATAGCAGACAGTTTTGTTTTTATAGCATAAAAGAAGAAATCCTGTAAAAGTGCATCTTGTCCCACTTGTCAAAAATAGTTATTTATCAAAGTACAACACAAAAGATATATTTTATATTAAGTGAAATTGAAGCCTCATCAATTTATAAAAGACAAATATCTGCTAATGCTAGATAGCTGGTGAAACCCCAGTGAACAGCTTTATGGCTTTCCGATGAAAATCAAATTCAATAAGTTTTGGGTCATTATGCTAAACCTTGTATAGTGGGGAGTTCTTACCCCAAAAGTCTTAACTTATATTTTCATCTTAAAGTTGAGAAAGAAATAGTTTTTTCTTCTCAAAATGTATTGCCATCCCCTCCTAATAAGATCACATATACGCTATATGGCCAAAAGTATGTGGACACTTGACCATGCAGACCAAGCAAACAAATTAGCTGGACATCCTGTTCCAAATCCAGCCTCCAGTCCTTTAGGAAGCCTTTCCACAGGATATTGGCATGTATCTGTGGCAATTTGTGCCCATTCAGTTAAAACAGCATTTGTGAGGTCAGGCAGTGATGTTGGACGAGAAGACCTGGCTCACAATGTGTGTTCCACTTCATCCCAAATGTGTTCAGTGAGGTTGAGGTCGGGGTTCAGTGCTGGCCACCTGGAGTTCCTCTACATCAAACTCATCAAACCATGTCTTTAAGGAGCTCACTTTGTGTACTGGGGCACAGTCATGCTGGAACAGAAAAAGACCTGCCCCAGAATTGGAAGCATGCACATGCCATAATTTTGCTTTAGCATTAACATTACCCCTCACTGGAACTAAGGAGCCTAGCCCAAAACCTGAGGACACATTTCCAGAGTTCCAGAGTCCCATGGCGGTGTGCTTTACACCACTCCAGGGAATGCTTAGCATTGTTCATAGTGATCTTAGGTTAATGTGCAGCTGCTCAGCCATGGAAAGCCATTTCATGAAGCTCCGGACACACAGTTCCTGTGCAGATATTGCTCCCTGAGGCAGTTTAGATTTTTATAGTGAGTGAGGCAAAAGAACATAGTCAGTTTCTACACACAAGTTCACAAGTGCTTCGGCAGTCAGTAGCCCTGCTCTGTCAGTTTTCTTGGTCTGCTGCTTTGTTGCTGAACTGATGTTCCTAGACACTCACATTTCACAATAAAAGCACTTACAGTTGACCGGGGCAGATCTAGCAAGGCAGAAATTTCACAAACTGATTTGTGGCAGAGGGCATCCTATGCCCTGTGCATACCATGTTTAAAGTCATGAGTTCTTCAGTATGAGCCATTGTACTGCTGCTGTTTTTCTATGGAGATTGCATGGCTATGTGCTTGATGTTTTTTATGTGTCCCTATATATATATATATATATATATATATATATATATATATATATATATTTTTTTTTTTTCTTATTTAAAATCAACAGACACTAAATAAATTCAAAATAAATTCAGTAATTGTTTCGAGATTAGGTACATTTGATCAGGAGAGAAAGTAAAGGGGGGGGGGGTATCTAGCCCTCTTCCCCCAACGTAGTGTCAGTCAAAAGTTTGAATATGATTTGAATCTTTTTTTATAATCTTTCAGTCATTTTTATCTGAATGCATGTGCTTAAATGCTCAACATTTGTTTCTAGTTAATAAATAAAAGTTGTTGTCTATGTACAAGTTTAATTTTACAACAAAAAGATCAAATAAATATATTTATATTTATATATTAAAATAATATACTAGAAGTTGGTAGCATTTAGATAATTTGTGACATTGTGAATTGGACCACAAGTCTAATATTATCCTAGTTACTTCATAAAATTAATCATAATGTGTGTCCTCGTTAATGTGTTTGAGCCAATGAACTAGTTGGAAAAATGCCAACTTTTGTATTTGTAGTAATGAGTAGATATGTTAACCTTTGCTTGGTACTGTAGGATATTAATGTGCTTCATCATGAGTGTTAAGAGAAGGTTTCAGGTCTTGTGCTAGCAGACTGTCTACACTGATAAAATATTATTTCCCATCTTGTCTTCTAGACACTGCTGGAGTCAATGGTGGACGCAGCGGAGACTCTCTGTCCTCACGTGATGCGTAAGAGCAACCTAAGGCAGGACCTGATCAAGGCCAGCATGGGCAAAGTGGTCGTCCCGCGCACCTTCGTGAAGAACACACTGCTCGAGCAGTCCGGCATCGATATCATCAACAAGATCAGGTTAAACACACTCTCTAAAGAATTCCTTTAGAAAAGTCCTTTAAATATCTTAAAGACAGCAGTGGTACTGGTGTCCAGATACCATCTTTCATTGTTTATTAGGACTGCAGCTAATAATTATTATTGTAACTGATTTTGCTTTCTGTTGTTTTGTGCTGCATCTTTTATGGTGTAGTGAAACAGCAGAAGCTGTATTGCCCTCAACAGTTCATATAGTGAATTGTAGTCGGTCAGAACAACTAGAGGTATCATAGAAACATGTAATTGACAGGTTACCTCCATGGCCAACATCTAGGAGTTGTTGACTAATTTGTTAACTTGACCATGCATATCAAATGTCTTTACGCGGTATTACCTTTGTTCCTGTTTTGACGCTGAGTTTATGGTCTCTGTTTGCATTCTTCCTCACTTCAGGCTTAGGCCACATAGGTCACATTAAAATATAATGTAAACCCTAGCTGGGCACTATGCCATTTTTAATATCTTCAAGCCATCATGTAATAAATATCAATCCATCTAATAATTGTTTCAGGTAAATCAGTGCTGTTAACTATTAGAGAGGAGCTGCTGAGCATTAGCTTAGCTAGCATCATAACCGCTCTGCCTACAACCGAACGTCTGTTTCTTGCTAACTAAAACACTGAGACAAGTTTAGGTGATAAGGATTCAAATCTGAGGGTGAAGTTGAGCAGGTGGCATTGAAGAGACAGAAAGGGAAAATTGAATCTGTTCAATGCTGTTTGGCCTGAGCTTTGCCCTGATCAGCTAGCTTAATGTTAGCTTAGTGTGGAGGCTACAAACAGAAACAGTGCCACACACTACAGTACAGGTTTGATTCAGACAAACCGGAGCTCTGTTGACACAAGTTTAGGTGATAAAAACAAACATCTGCAAGCGCAAAGTGGAGCGACTGGTGTTTGTCACAAAGCTGAAATGTATTCTGTGTTGTCTGGGACTTCAATTTTTGGCTAAGCTAACATGAGCTTGGTTAGCCAAATGTGCCACACAGCACAGGATTTGTTCCAGCTGTAAATGATGCTAAAATTGCAGCAGTTTAGAGGACAACTGAGAGTGCAAAGTGACTAGTGTTAGAGTGCGTGTCATTGAACATGTTCTGTGGTGTGCAGCTCTAACCCATCGCTGAGCTACTTTTGTGCTTAGTTTTTCTGAGATTTTTCCCGTTTCTGATTTTTCCCCTCTTTCCATCAACAACACCTGTCGGTGAGCTCCCACACCACCAAGTGAAGTCTAAGATATAAAAGGGTGAACATGGTTAAGTTTGTCTTAATCTAGAATTACCACCTTCATTTTTAAAATACCGGCATTATTTTTAAACACTGCGGTATACCTTATTATCGCCATACCAGCCAACCCTAGTGAACCACTGTACAACATCAGATTTTGGCAGAAAATCGAATCTGGACCAGTTTTAGCTGTATGCTAAAACTCAACTAGTCACGATAATGAAATGTAAGCTGACGAGTAACTGCCATCTGAACAATTGCAGTTCAGTTTTTTGTCTTTTCTTCTTCACTGTATGCATCTAGTCACTATGCACTGTCGAACTCACAAAAATGGCTCAGTTGCACAGAATTGGGTGGAGTCAAAACAGGGAATTTCAAGCAAAAAAAAAAAAATAGCTTGCATGCTAAAACATTAGAATTGGCTGTATAGCTAACAAATAAACAAACATTTATAAGCACTGCCCTCTAAAAAATTTAGAGCACCGTGTTTATTTGGTTTACATAAGTTCCATGATGTCTCAGTGAATTCATTTACCGATGAATACCGATCGTGTTTGTTGCAACTTAATATGTTTATGAGATCTAACCATTGTGGAAAATTATTGCAGTCAGCTTAATTAATTGCAATTATCTCAAATAATTGTGATTATTCAATTATGTAATAATTGTGACAGGCCTAGTCTGAACACAGCCTGATTGTTTATGTTGTTTATAGTCACAGTTGAATTCAGGCTGCCTGAATGTGCAAGGGTTTATATGCTTTGCTCAACAGCAGAGCATCCGTGGCCTCAGTAATATGTCGTCTGGCCATCCGTACAGTAGCTGACCAGAAATAGAGGAATGATACATGGTGATACTGAGATTAAGCTGATTTTAAGATAACCATGGGTTTTGTTGCCCGCCCTGCTTCACTTTTACAAGTTAGCAACACAGCAGTAAACCTCAGGCTCACACTTTTGTGCTTTTTTCTCTCATCTCTGGCTTCAGTCCGCAGGGAAGTGAGCCATTCTGTTCGTGCAGGGGGGCTTACGCTACCTGCTGTGTGGATAAAGGATGATGGAAGCTTCCCTCTGGTGCTCACTGATGACCTGTTTATCTGTTTCTCTTCTGATGCTTGATGTCTGAAGCTGTGTGGCTTTTATTGCAGTGATCTTGCTACAAGAGCCATTCTCTCACTCCCACCTCATCTTTCTATCTTCTGTTTTCTTCTTCTAGTGAAGTAAAGCTGAGTCTGGCTTCCTTCCTCTCCGATCGAATAGTCGATGAGATTTTGGAAGCACTTTCAAGCTCACAGAATACACTGGTGAGTCGTTTCTTGTTCTTGTTTTTCTTGTTTTATAAATATTTATAAAGTAAACTTGCTTAATATCTAAAACAAAGAGAAGTGTCTGAATGGAAGCAGCCATTCCCAAGCACTATATTCAACTATAAAGCATCAGTGTTTATGGGAGTTTGATTTGTATTGTCTGCTTACAAAGATCCATCCGTGACCTATTATTCAAGCATGACAAGACATGAAAGCCCTCTCTGACAAGACAGTCATCTGAATCCAAGAGGGTATAAATGTAGGCCTGGCTAACCCAATTTACTTCAGTTAGTGTTCAGCTTGTGACACAAGAAATTACTCATCTTATAATGATAGAGATGATAAAGTGCATCACTTCAACCATGTAGTTATGAGAGAAATGATGTATATATATATATATGGGCCTTTTTTTATATTTCTGAGCTCACAGTGCATTCAGGTCTTTAAGAATGTACCAAATAGTTGGTCTGGCCACAATTATTGTTTTTCTATCTGTCTTGTGGGTTTGTTTTCGTTTTTTGAGAACAGTAGTTTCCAAAACCAAATGCCACACTTGAAATCAAGTACCAGCCAATTGTCCAATTACCTTTGAGTCTTTAAAAATTGAAGGCTAAGTATGAACATGGTTGTAATTCTTACATCTTTCTAATTAAAAGTTTAAGCTAAAAGTTTAAATAACTTTGTCAACATCTAAACTGACTGTAATCATATGAAATGATTAAATCAAACTGTCCTCTGACAAGTAGTAACAAAAAAGGAAGATGAAAATATGAACATTATTGGTGCCCCTATCACAGTCTCCTGTGGTATTAATGACACATGCTCATGCATCAGTATCTCTGTGCAAACAATAATATTTTTCAGCCCTGATATGCAGTATTAAATAACATAGGTTTCTGTCAATTGTCTGTTTGTTACGGCCCCAGGCGGAGCACTTGGTGAGTAAAGGGCGCCCCCTGGTGCAGCAGGAGTCTCTGGACTTGGACGTCCCGGAGATGAGAGTCCCCAAACGGGGAACCATGGAGCTGCTGGAGGGTGAGAGGCTGGATGACCTGGAGACCTGCATGGTGAGCCTCTGCTCATCTAATAATATCAGTGGACTGATCAATTCAGTGAAGCAATTACTGAAATCTGTTGAATTCTTTGAGAAGTCTTGACTCGATCAGTTCCTGAACTGAGTATGTAACTGACTGCATACAGACTGCACACATACAATCTCTAAAGGCAAACCTAGATTCATTCAGTCTTCCCAGATTCATGCTTTTGGTGAAGGTCCACAAGTTTTGCATGTGATATGTTCTTGTACTACTGATCAGAGATGAGATATGCTGATAGGCCTGAGGGAAACAGATACAGTGTTACAGTGTTGGCTTATCTCTCTCCAGTGACTGGTGTACATTTTGCCTCTTCATGGGTTTTAGATAGTATTTCTTAGTATTTAGCCATACAAATCGCTACAGTGCATGGACTGAGTTTTAAAGGTAGTATTAACACACCTCAGTGTTTCTGCCCCTGCAAACAATTGCACTTACTCATGCTTACTCGCCATTCCCTGCATCATTCACATTGACGTTGAAATTACTCTTTTTACACAGTTACACTGGTTGAGACTGACTCTAACATGCAAAACTGTTTAGAAGGCTGCAACTATACTTCATCTTAAAAGCCCATATGTGTTGGTGCCTCATGACTTTGTTACATTGAAGATAGATAGATAGATAGATAGATAGATAGATAGATAGATAGATAGATAGATAGATAGATAGATAGATAGATAGATAGATAGATGTGTGCGAGTACTTACTGAGCTGTGTAGATAAGCAAACTGAAAAATAGCTAATGGGGACCATTGACTTGCAGAGGTTTGTAGCTAGCTAGCTGCCTCAGGGACCGTTTTATTCACCTCAACAAATGTTTATATTTGTGACAACTAGCACTATTTGATTCTAGAAGTTTTGGAGTCAATTCCAATTCCAAGTGGCTGCAATTGATGGTGTTGATTCCTCACAATGATCTCAATTCCAAAAACCAAGATATTGAGAAGGCTAGCTAAATTAACTTTGTTGACTAACAAGGGCTGGTTAAGTCCCTGATTCTCCTCTATCACCTCCTTCAGGTGGGTATATGTTTTGGCACTGACAATGTAGTTTGATTGTAGCCAATTTGCAGGGCTGCCAACTTTTACTGTTTTGGCGTAAGAGAAATTAATGTCCAGCCAACCAGACGCTCTTGAGATCAAAGTTGCATTGCAAATTTTTTGTTGTTTCTGCATGATGACATCCGAATGGTTCATGTTATGGCTTGTTGGGAGGACATTGGCTAAATCTCTCCAATACTTAGGTTTGTTTTATTCATATCCTCATGTAGTGAAGGTGGACATGGAGATGGTTGGTGTGAAAGTAGAGGAGGCAATGGATAGGGCAAGATGGAGGCAGATGATCCGCTGTGGCGACCCCTAAAGGGAGCAGCTGAAAGAAGAAGTTGTTTTATTCATATCCTCATCATCTGCTGCCAACAGTGTAGTATAGTATAAACTAAATAAATATATATATATATATATATATATATATATATATATATATATATATATATATATATATATATATATATATATATATATATATATATATATACACACATTGACCCTGTCATCAAGAGATTGTGAGTTCAATTTCTGGTGATGCTTCAGCCATCTGTGGCCAAGAGTCCAAGAGAGCACAATTGGCCTCGCTCTCTAGGTGGGTAGGATGGACCCCCTTTCTCCCCACATCACTCGGCGTGCTGCTAGTCGACACAGGTGTCTATTAGCTGACACAACAGAACATGCGGGTGATGCTTTCCTCCGAGCGTGTTCGGCTGTCCAATGACATTGTATTAGCGGCAGCTCTAAAAGATATGGTGGTTCACTTCATGGGTCTCTACTAGCTTTTGCCCTCCTAACACTTGTGTGAGAGTCTGAAATAGTGGATACAACCAAATGGGGGGAGAAAAAAAAATAATCTTACTACTCTAAATCGCTTTCTACTACTGTGACACTGGACATTGAAAATGAAAAAATTATTTCAGTGCTTCGTTAGAAATGAATACAACTATAACGTTAACCATGTGTAAGTTAACGAGACAGCCAGTTATATTTGTTTGAAATTATGAACTGGAGCTGTTTTAAAGCAAAAACCTGCACCACCTGGGGTTCTAATATGTTGTCATATGTGACAGCAGAATATCTAACTCTGCCTGTGCATACGTGGGTGTGTAGGAAAACTTCAGCATTTATCTGTGGAACCTTTGGAGTCAATTCTCGATTCCAGAATGTAGGGAGTCAAGAAATCTTGGGGTCGACCCCCAGCCTTGGTGAAGACCTAGCTAGCTACAAACCAGCACCACACAATCTCTATAGCTGTAGCTATAAGAAGTCAAGAAAACTCTACATAGCTAGTAGAGTTGATTAGCTTATTTTAACCAACTCATGACATTTGACAACATGATTACAACAACGAAGCACTAACTGGCAAAAGCCTGAGGTGGCAGATCTAGCTAGCATACTAATGTACAAAAGCCTTAATGAAACTCAGCTGTTTTTTATCTTCATAAACTGTTTTTCTACACTGAAAAAAAAAGTGAGTGTGCTCTCAACCAGTGAGTTTTAACATCTGGCGGGAATTTTAACACTACGGTGAAGGAGGTAGTGGTTATCAGGCCTGACAGTGGGGAAAATAACCAGGCCACAGGTTTAAGCCTGGGTTTTGTATCATTCCTGAAGCATCAGGTTCACTCTCTCTGCAGGTTTTGGTCTTTAAGCGATGTGCCATGTGCTGTGTAAGACCTTTGGACGAAAGTGTACAATGCTCTGCTTGTTCTGCAGCTCTCTATAAGAGATGGCTGCTATTCATTAGTGGAGTTTCAGCCTGCCAATGTATAATTGTATATCCATTGTATGAAGAGTTCATTGTAATGTTAATGTGTCTTGTATAGCCCAGTATGTACATTGGTATATGTTTCTTTGTCTGAGTTCATGAATTGACATACGTGGCAATGCAAGTCATTGAAAAGGAACGTTCGTTTTCAATGACCTCCTCGTTTAGCTGGTGTGCATGATGCACTCTCTGTCTTTCTACTTTGCTGCTTCTCTACTTTGTTTCTTTTCTCTTCTTCTCTCGCTTTTTCTTCTCATTTCTGGAACCACTGAGCTTCTTATCTATCTTCTCTTTCTGCTCTTTCTTCTTCCTTTCCCCCCTCTTTTTCCCCATCATTTGCTTCATGGAGACTCTGTGCTGCACCAGTGTAAGTACAGGCTGTTTGCCCTGTCTGTCTGTCTTCCTCTGTCTCTCTTTCTTGCCCCCTCTCTATTTTCTCCGCTACCCTGTGCATAAACACTTGGACAAAGAGCACTGTTGTTCAGCCCCCCTTACTATCACACATTCACATCTCTCTCACTTTCTCTTTCTGTACTTCTCCCCCCTCCCCCCCCTCTCTCCCTCGCCCTCTCTCTCTCCCTCTCCCTCTCCCTCCCTCCCTCTGCCTGATCAGTGGTGATTATGATGCTCAGTGTGAGTCTAAGCGCTAAGGGCTTATCTCTCATCTTCATCGATAAAAGCGGAGAGATGGTTTCACTTCACATCTTCTGACTCAACATGGCAGTTTTCATCTCTGCCTGTCGATATGGGAGATAGTGGGGGTCCTGAGGCGGAACAGTTGCGCTGCCTTTAGTCAATGTGTGTGGCTTTGGACTGATTGTAGCTCTGTCGAGGCTCACGCCAACATCTGTTTGTCTTTATGTGACACTGTGTCCTGTAACACAAAAATTAAAGTGGCTGTTCTGTCTGAGAGACTACAGGTTAATGTTCACTGCTCAAAACAATAAAGGGAACACTTAAACAACACAATATAACTCCAAGTAAATCAAACTTCTGTGAAATCAAACTGTCCACTTAGGAAGCAACACTGACTGACAATCAATTTCACAGCTGTTGTGCAAATGGAATAGACCACCGACCACTTCTCAGTACCTTTCTGCTTTCTGACTGATGTTTTGGTCACTTTTGAATGTTGGTGGTGCTTTCACACTCGTGGTAGCATGAGACGGACTCTACAACCCACACAAGTGGCTCAGGTACTGCAGCTCATCCAAGATGGCACATCAACGCGAGCTGTGGCAAGAAGGTTTGCTGTGTCTGTCAGCATAGTGTCCAGACGTTGGAGGTGCTACCAGGAGACAGGCCAGTACACCAGGAGATGTGGAGGAGGCCGTAGGAGGGCAACAACCCAGCAGCAGGACCGCAACATCCGCCTTTGTGCAAGGAGGAACAGGAGGAGCACTGCCAGAGCCCTGCAAAATGACCTCCAGCAGGCCACAAATGTGCGTGTCTGCACAAACGGTTAGAAACCGACTCCATGAGGATGGTATGAGGGCCCGACGTCCACAGATGGGGGTTGTGCTCACAGCCCAACACCGTGCAGGACGCTTGGCATTTGCCAGAGAACACCAGGATTGGCAAATTCGCCACTGGCACCCTGTGCTCTTCACAGATGAAAGCAGGTTCACACTGAGCACATGTGACAGACGTGACAGAGTCTGGAGATGCCGTGGAGAGCGATCTGCTGCCTGCAACATCCTTCAGCATGACCAGTTTGGCAGTGGGTCAGTAATGGTGTGGGGTGGCATTTCTTTGGAGGGCCGCACAGCCCTCCATGTGCTCGCCAGAGGTAGCCTGACTACCATTAGGTACCGAGATGAGATCCTCAGACCCCTTGTGAGACCATATGCTGGTGCGGTTGGCCCTGGGCTCCTCCTAATGCAGCACAATGCTAGACCTCATGTGGCTGGAGTGTGTCAGCAGTTCCTGCAAGATGAAGGCATTGAAGCTATGGACTGGCCCGCCCGTTCCCCAGACCTGAATCTGATTGAGCACATCTGGGGCATCATGTCTTGCTCCATCCACCAACGCCACAGACTGTCCAGGAGTTGGCGATTGCTTTAGTCCAGGTCTGGGAGGAGATCCCTCAGGAGACCATCCGCCACCTCATCAGGAGCATGCCCAGGCGTTGTAGGGAGGTCATACAGGCACGTGGAGGCCACACACAATACTGAGCCTCATTTTGACTTGTTTTAAGGACATTACATCAAAGTTGGATCAGCCTGTAGTGTGTTTTTCCACTTTAATTTTGTGTGTGACTCCAAATCCAGGCCTCCATTGGTTAATAATTGGTTGATTTCCATTGATGATTTTTGTGTGATTTTGTTGTCAGCACATTCAACTTTGTACAGAACAAAGTATTCAATGAGAATATTTCATTCATTCAGATCTAGGATGTGTTATTTGAGTGTTCCCTTTATTTTTTTGAGCAGTGTATATTACATTCTCATCCAAAGCTGATCACATAGAACTGAATTAGGAGGAATAACACCGCAGAACAACAATGACCTGTGTAATCAACTGCATAACAAGGGGGTCCTGTTACGCAGCTGTTGAGATGGAAACTTTCTAACAGATGTACGGATGTATATCTGAGGTATCAGATGAGTCAGTTGAGCTTGTTCAGCATTATTAAATCCAGTTTGTCACTACAGAAAACCATAACATAAAAAACCCATTGATGCACTAGTGGAGATTAGCACTACGCAATCAGACAAAAAAGGCTGTATGTAAAGTGAAACTGAATTAATTGAATTAAATGTTTTTGATTATATGATGCAATATAAAAACTAATAGAAAAAGGCATGAACTTGTTGGAATATATATATTGATTCATATAGTAAGAGTTTGTGGTAGTAGGTTGTGGAGATTAGACAGCAGTTAGGGAAAAAAGCCCCAAGGTTGCTGTGGAGGAGTAGTGCTTCAGATGAATGACACAGTAGAGAATAGTCTGTAATATAGTTTCTACTTTCTAGAATTCTGCTTTCCACCCAGTTGGAATAGTTTAATACAATTAGGGAAAAAATCATGTTGTTTTCAAGGGTCTAGATGAACAAATCAGCATACAAGATTGGCGACAGAAGCTTCCTTTATACCCTTGAACATTAGTGATTAGTCCAGGCAAAAAAAAAAGGAATGATATTTTTACACTCTAATGAGCATTTTAAAACTGTATGGCATTTGGCTGATGTTCGTGAAAGAAAAAAAAGGAAAATCTTTTAAATTAAATAATAAATTTAAATATTAATTTACACTCTTGCAGGGACTAGGCACTGGTGAGTCTTTCATGCTGAGCTTTGAGTTCATTTTATTTGTCTTTTGCACTGGTGCTGACACTTCATGCTTCCAATTTTGACCAGTACCACAAAGTCTAAACAGATTAGACATATCGATTTTGAATTTGAAACGGGGAGAAAAATTAGAAGAGTTCTGTTGATTCGTTTTTAAACACGTTTACTTCATCAAGTCATGCTGTGACTTCACTAGTCAAATCAGAAATGTTTAAAATCTATGAAAAATTAAAATATGTGAAATCATTTTCTGACCTGATATCTCAGCTTACAACTAGCCTCTGTTCTGATGAGCTGCTTCGTCTGAAGTCGTTTACATAAATGTTAGTGATTGGACAAACTGTAACTCGAGACTGCTACAGTAGCCGCACTGGTTCATGTCATGTCATGTATGTCACTGAAATACGACCAGTTATTCACATACATTAGTCAGCTTTGGTTCGGTCCCCTGAAATACTTTGCAGGGTCCACATTTGGACAATGGTCTACCAGTCGGGTGACCCTAAATATAAATCAAGAGCGAAAATTGTCCAGTTCAGATTCTGCCTGATTCTCTGTTCAACCTGACTCCGTACTCTTTCTTCTGTTCATTCAGCAGCTGCTGCATTTATGATTAAAGGTTTCCTCGTTATGTTCACTGGTAGGAGTTTTGATCCAGAAAGGCTTTGGTCTGAAACAGAACGTTCTGAATCCTTGCTGAGAAACAGTTCTTTATAATGTGTCTGTGTGTGATGAAAGTTCGAGTCGTTATGCTTCAGTGGCAAAAAAGCAAAGGGAGAGTTTTGGAAGTGACCTTGATCTTGGAAAAAAGCACTATATAAGTGTTATAATATTGTTATTATTACATCTACAGCTGTGTCTGAAGCTGTCTTAGGTCAGTGCAGACCTTTCAGTGGTGTAGAATGTAGTTACAGTAAATGCTTGTTGCGGAGCAATAAAGGAACATGCTGCATACAGTGAGGTATTCTGAATGTAATAGTGGTAATACTATACACTCAGACAGTGCAGAAGACTACAGTGAGTAAGAGAGGTTTTAGAGTGAGGCTGATGGCAGCAGAATCAGCACCATTGTTTCTGTGTGCATCATGGAAAATGAGGCCCTTTCTAAGAATATTTAGTAACACCTACATAAGCTGATCATCATCAAGGCAATTGATGTAAACCTTACACATTTATAATGGCTTATTCCAGTAGCTGTCATCTGTCATAAAGGCTGCTTTTGTCAACGTTGAGGTCAAGCTGACAAATCCAATGTCAGGTGGCTTCTGACACCAGGTTGTCATGACACTTGTTAGGTGAAATAACAGCGCATTATTACAACTGACTTTGTAGCTCAGTGTTTATCACAGCGATGTGATGCTGATGTGTCCTGGCGTAAAATCTTAGAAATATTAAAATTAGACTCACTTTACCTACAAGCAGAAAATTCTCCCTCTTGTTCCTCCAGTCTGACTTGGGAAGCTATGTCATATCAGCATTATATCACTGTGACATGCACACAGCTAGAAAGTCTGTCATTTCATGAAAGTGTAATGTAACAACCACATATCAGAAAAAATCACTGTCATCTGACATGGATGTTTTGACTGCTTGTCATTAAACTTGACATCTGTAGTCTTTTAGAACAAGTGTTAGAATATTGATACAAGTGTGGTGGTTATCATCAAGTGATTGTAGGTGTGATGTAACCTCACGAGCACTGGCCTACAGTACACTGAGTATTCTAAGTTTTAAGAAGTGTGTTCCTGCTGCAGAGGGCCCTATAAATAGTACGCAGAATGTGCAGAACATGTAGGATTAATGCAACTGATCATTCATGTTCTGATCATTCTTTTGTAGATGACCCCAAAGTCCAAAAGGAAGAGCATTCACAGCCGGATGCTGAGGCCCGTCTCCAGAGCTTTCGGTGAGCAAGACAGCCATGCTTGATATTCTTAACAATATCAGAGAATCAAATGATACCATATGATATTTGATGATAATGAAATTTTCATACATGAAATGAATAAAGTTTTAATTACTTTTTTTGAAATGTAGAATTCTGAAAATAGAATGACTAAAAAGAACATGGATCGTCTTACCTGTGTTTGGAGAAACTGATCAGTCTTACCTATCAGTTTGGCTGGTTGCTGATGTTTTTACTGGCTCTCCTGTGCATCAGAGATGGAGTTTGACCTGGATAAGGCTCTAGAGGACGTACCCATCCATGTGGAGGACCCTGCACCTCCTCCTAAACTGGACAAGAAGACATCAGGAGGCATGGGTGAGCTACCTTCTGAAGAGGCCAAGAAACTCCAGCATTACACCAAACTGCGGCCCAAGAGGAACAAGAAGACCCACTCCAGCAGAGTCCCTGTAAGTGTCGGGAGTTTTATGTACTAAGCTAAAAGTTTTGTATAGCAGTGTTTTTCAAACGGGCTCGTGACACACAGCCAGGAAGCCACATCAGTCTAGTAAGCTGCCTACATGGATCAGAACAGATTTAAATGAGACATATGTCCAAATAATGTTCATGAGAGCTGAATCTATGAATAGCACGAACAAGTGTTGCTGTTATTTTATTATTTTTCTATTCTACAATCTCACGGTTTCTGTAAAAGTGTTTTGCATTCTTTTGTCTTGGTACTCGGTTACATTTATTGACTGGAAAAGTACACTCTGAAAACAGATGCATTAGAAAACGACACATTCTGTTCCTAACTAGACATATCGTGTTACTTTACTTTATTATGTTACTTTAAACAGAATGTTTTAAATTAGATAACATGACACAAAAAGTGTTTAACAGGTATCATAAGTAAGTATGTTATTTAACACTTCACTTCCTAGAGTGTATAATAAGTAAAAGTGCATTGAAACCATAAGGACTTAAGGCCTTTTTTGAAGACTTTATGGGTCTCAGGAAGGGGTCTTATTGGCCTTTATTCATCGTTTACTCATCGTATTATAGTTGTGTACGGTCAAATGTGATTGTAAAATGTGAGCACGCATATTTCAGTTTTATTGTTCATTTTTTGTGTGTGAATTTGAGTGTAATAGTTCAACAATCTGAAAAAAATGCTTGATTTGTCATTAATTTACCAGACGTTTTGTCCGTATCATCTGTCACACCAATAATAAACACCGAAAATAACAATAATACTAATAATTTATCAAATCAAATCAAATGAAATTTATTTGTATAGCGCTTTTTACAACTGATGTTGTCACAAAGCAGCTTCACAGAATTCCAGTTTTACACTACTGACACCACCCAACAACACAAACAATACAAAACACAACTGGTGTAGACATATTTTATACACTGCAGTAAACTGGCATTGAAATCTGTTATTTTTGGATCACGTCATTCTGCTGTCTTAAAAAGCCGAGACATGTTGTTCATTTTACGTGGTTGTAATTTTAACACTGAAAGGTTTGGTCAAGCAGTGCACTCACTCCCTACAATACATGTGTCAGGCTCCATTCCTCGTGGGCTGAAACACTGCAGACTTCAGCACACTACCTCATTAAACACACCTGATTCAGCTTATTAACTCATTAGCAAGGCTTTCATGAGCTGAATTCAGAGTGTTAGATGAGGGGAAATGCTAATCTCTTTAGCACTTTGGCCAGGAAGATCCCCAGCTTGACATGACTGCCCTATAAGTATAGCCATTGGCTTATTGACTACCAAAACATCTGCATGAATTAAAGCATACCTTATGGGTGCTGATAGGCTGACATTTGATTTCATACTGAAGCTGATTCATTCTTTGCATTCAAACCTCGCCTTCATTTCCACATCATGAAGGTTCATGAATCAGACACAGAGTAGTGTGTACATCATTAATGGTGGTCAGATGTACACTTTTTAAACACAACTTTGATGAATGGGACCACTGCCTCTGCATATTTGTCATGTCATTAAAAAGGTCAGCAAATAGTCAGCAAGGGCTCAGCTTCTGCTGTCTCCCTCGGTCCAGTTAGGAAATCTTTGCTTAGAAAAGTTGGCTTTCCTAATGAAGCTGCCTGAGAGAAAATCAGGAGACTGCAAGGCTGCATCAAGACAAACTGGGAACTGAACAATTACAAAAGTTTCAGGAATGTTCAAATTTCTGCACAGTTCAATGGTTGAGGTGTATACAAAGCCATTCAGAGTGGTACAAATATAGCCTTTTATTTACTATCAAAAATTGCCTACACATGTCTTCTGAGTGTTTAAATGCAGTGTTGATGCAGGAAAAATAGTAGCATGTCCATCAAACTCTTCAGCTGTCTGGTTCCCATCACCACCACTGTGAACAATTCTGAATCTGTATGTTTCTCTACAATAGAGCATTTCACACCGAACCATTTTGAATGACTTTGTATACATCTTAACCATTTAATTATGTGGATGTTATGTAAACACTGTTGTTTTCCCTGCACACTCTAATGTGCTCTTACAGCAGATCAGCAATGTGCCCTCTCAAGACGGAGAGCAGAATGGCCTCATGGGAAGAGTGGATGAGGGCGTGGATGAGTTCTTCTCCAAGAAAGTCACCAAAATTGATGACAAGTGAGTCCCAGTGCCTGCTGATCCTCTCAGCATGGTTGAGTGATGTTGCTATACTTTCAGGGCATTGTTCATATGCAATTACACCATGAACTAACAGCTAACTGTTTTATTAATTATATGTATATTTTGTTTAAATTCTGTAACAACAGATTTCAAATCTCTGATTAGTTTTGGTGTAAAAAAAAAACTGGCAAAATGTAAAGAATGAGTTTATTTTCTGGAAAAAATGTTTCGTCTGCACTTTTTATAGACTTTGTTCCAGTGTTGATGATTTAATGATTCAATGATTTAATAATTTAAAAATTAAATAAATGTGAAATTAACCTTTTAATGTATAAATGGCATGGAGGGTGTAAGAGGCTTAAAATGTGTTAAGTGCCTCCTCAGTGTCAAATAATGAGGTTTAATCATTTCAAGCCAGAAGCTCTTGTTTTGTTTGGTATGTAGTCTGTCTGCAGTTTAGTGCTGTCAAATACACAGTCCTTTTGGATGTTCTGTTCTGATTTCTATTTGTCACTTCTTTCTCTATCCTTTCATCAGACGGCCGTCCCTGAAGAGCTCCGACTCTCAGGACGGCGAGAAGAAGCGAGACTCCCGCAAGGGCGGCTTCCTCAACCTCATAAAGTCTCGCTCCAACAAGTCCGACAAAGAGAAAGAGAAGGAGAGGGAAAAGGAAAAGGAGAAGGAGAGGGAAAAGGAAAAGGAGAAGGAGCGGGAAAAGGAGAAGGAGAGGGAAAAGGAGAGGGAGAAGGAGAAAGAGAAGGAGAAGCTCCAGACCCTGTACTCCTCCCCTGTCCCGGCCCAGTCCGCCCCACAGACCTCAGAGGATCCGTCGTCCCCCAAGGCATCTGTGCGGAGTCCTGCAGCTGAGGCCAAAGCCAAGTCCCAGTCTCTGCCCACAGAGCGTAGTAGCAGCTCTGACCGCTCAGAAGAGCTGAAGACCCCAGACTCGGTGGACTCTGAGCCCTCAGAGGGAAGCCCTCAGGGCAACCGCCGCTACGGTGTCCAGGTGATGGGATGTGGCCTGCTGGCCGAGATGAAAGCCAAACAGGAGAAGAGAGCCACATTTGGGACACATAAGGTGCGCATAGTGGGTTATTATCATTATGATGTTTTGCTTAGTGTTCATTAACTGTATATTCATCTGAGAAACACATTTTAAGCATTTCCGAACAAGCGTTTAAGTCTTTAAGATTATAAAAAAACACGTTTAATCAGCTTTATCCAAACTATGGACTAGTACTGAACCTTACAAGCTAGTGTGGTGGTTTTCAGAGTACTCGCTCAAGTGAATGCATGACACTGGTGATAAAATAATGCCATCAAGTGGTCAGTTTATGACAGCGCAGCCTATCCTGCTCATCAGTTTAATCCTATCCCATTTAATAACGTAGGATTCTCTTGTTCTGGATGCCAAATCAAGTTAGACCCGGAGTACGCCTTAGTCATCTTAATCCACAATGGCTCATTGCTAAAGCTGTTTCAGAGAAACTTGAAAAGCCCCTTAAAGCCCCATGACACCTAAGCATTTTTGAGAGGTTAAAGATGTATTTAATATAAAAATCAATGTCTGGCAGTAAATTTCAATCAGTAAGAAAAGGCCACTGCCCTGAATCAGCTTAAGTATTTCACACAGCTCAACTAAAACTCTCCATTTTGATTTGGCAGCATCTCAGAAACCCATTTTGGATTTTTACACTCTTTGGCCAAATTTGAACGAATGACCTTTGTAGAAACTTTCCTGCGTCGAGGGCTGCTGAGTCAATATGCTGTGGATAACTCTTCTGAAGCTGATTTTAGGCAGCTTTGTGGTTGTACTCTGCTCCTTTCTTCTATCTATCGTATGCATATATGTGCTCTCTTGTTTGTTTGTGATTGGTTACTTTACCCACAGATGCTTTTGCTATTGCTAACAGTGACTCAGGAACATTGGGGAGCAGATGAGGACCCATTAGCATTCACTGGCCTCTGCTGGCTTTCACCATTATCCCAATTTTTATTTTTGAGTATAAAATATGGCAAAAAATGTATCTTTTACACCAAATGTAGTATTTCAGCCAGACCTAGAGGCTAATGGATCTTTTAAGCAGGGTATGACATTGTTTGATGCTCTGAAAAAAGGTAAAATAATGTTAACACAAAAAGGCTGTACAAAGAAAACAGAAAACAAAATAGCTGATAGAATAGTTAATACACGGTTCTTACTTGATGGGGCACTATTGTTTAACACTGCATTTCTCAGCCATTACATCATTACGTCATTGAATGCTGGAGGATCCTTCAAATGCAGCCGAAAAATTTCATTTTAGACAAAATGGTGCTGAAAGATGCTGATGTATGCAGTATGAATGGCGCCATGCTGTGGGTCCAGATTTTGTAACAAAATGCAGAATTTATTTTCAGTTTCTTAAACACAAGATTTAAGCATGTTATGTTACATCAGTAAGCAATGACATGTCATCACAGCCTGCTCAGGCCATCTCGAATGTGCCTGAGTGAGAACTAAAGAGGAGCTTTTATATACCAGTGCTAGGAAGATCTCTCCCTCCTCACCTGCAGCTTCCACTTTAAGGCACACTGAACATGTGTAAAACTGAAAAATGCCCAGACAAAAGGTGACATGATATCTAAGAAAACTCCTGTACAAGGTACTTTTGTCCAAAGGCCCAACAAAGCATTTTCCTCTCTTGCTCAAAATCTTACACTGATTAATCTGATTATCTGCGTACTTTTGTTTGAGTACAGCACCAGACGCCTGAAGAATGAAAACATTTATCTACTGCCACCTAGCCACCTTTTTGGAATTACAATTTATTTGACATTGTGGCCTCTGTTTACACCTGGTCATTTCATGTGATATATTGTATTGTAACCTGGTAAGAGTTTAACCACATTTATTTATACTTGATAACCAAATGTGACTCCAGTCAGATTGAAATCTGACTGCTAAATGGTGAACAATATGCAAATCAACTTGTATACAACAAACAGTTGTGGTGTTAGTTGTCTTTCCTGTTGTATTCAAAAAGGTTACCACCTTGGAAAATTAGTTTTTCATGCCATCATTTATTTTCTTACTCTGGTAAATAACGACAGGGTGAAGTGAAGATGAACCAAACTAACACAGATTAGCTCAGCCCACTACATAGTTAAATTCAGAGGTAGGGCAGTCACAGTCATGACATTTTAGCTAATAAATTGTGATTGCTTATTTAATGGTCTGGGCGGCATGGCGGTGCGGTGGGTAGCGCTGTCGCCTCACAGCAAGGCGGTGGTCCTCTCTGTGTGGAGTTTGCATGTTCTCCCCATGTCTGCGTGGGTTTCCTCCGGGTTCTCCGGTTTCCTCCCACAGTCCAAAGACATGCAGTCAGGCCACATACATTGCCCCTAGGTGTGAGTGTGCGTGTGATTGTGTATGTCTGTCTGTCTGCCCTGCGATGGACTGGCGACCTGTCCAGGGTGTATCCTGAAAATATATGCAAAAAACATCATATATGCTACAAATGTTAGAATTAGTTTCATAGCTAACAAACAAACATTACTCTTGCTGCCCTCAGAACTTGTTAAAACAAAATTAGGATTTTTTTTTCCAAGCGCACTATAATCTGTCCATTCTTCTTTTTCTTTTTTTTTTTTTAATGATTTATATTGGTTTGTGTCAGCCCAACATTCCCAGATCACATTTGGTTAGTTGCAGCAATCTAACAACTGTGGAAAGTGCTCATATTAAGCACTGAACAGATGCATTTGCACTTGTATATCATGTGGCTAACATGCATCTCACCGCCTCCAGAAGTGGTGTGAGTGTTTAGATTTGAATCTATTTTAAATGTGTCTTTGGTGCATTTACACCTGCATTTCTATGTGGATAATCTTTATGTAGATATAATCCTGATACTCAAGATGCATGGAAGCACTATGTGTAAACAGGGTCTTAGCCAACATACTACATGAATTACACGCCCTGCTTATACCTAGTATTAACACAAGTGATCTGATCACACCTCTGAGGTTGATCGATTATCTTGGCGAAGGAGAAGTGCTCACTAACACAGATTTAGACACCTTTGTGAGCAATATTTGAGAGAAAAAGGCCTTTTGTGTACATAGAAAAAGTTCAGCTCATGAAAAATGGGAGCAAAAACAAGTGTTGTGTTTATATTTTTGTTCAGTGTATTATAAAGCTTAAGTGCCTGTGCAGGATCTTAAACATCACAGTATGTCAATACAGTGCTAGGAACAGTGTCTTCCCTCGAACGTTAGTAAATTTGTGTAAATGACCACCACCACTTTTTACCTACTAGTTTCTCGTTACCTTCAGAGAGAAGAAAAACAGGCTATTTTCATACCTTCCAGGCAGATCAGTGTCAACATGTGAGCTCCTGCTTACTTGTGGAACTGTATTGTTGATCTGAGTGCAGCGGTCGTTACATGCTCACTGACGCTGAACACAGTTATCAGCTTGTGGGAACACAGTTAATAATGGAACCTGTTCAACATGATTAGTCACTGCTCCGGGGAAAATGTGCATCGTTTGTATGCGCCGTCTCAGATCCTGTGGAAATCTCAGGGTGTTTGAGCCTGTCAGGGGTAATCTGCTCTCTGAACTGTGGACAGGACAACAGCAGGATGTGAGCGAGATGTGAAATGTGATTAATACGCAGTTAAACTCAATTTCCTCAGATCTACTGCACAAAAATGGTCTCACCTTTATCATTTCCCAGCACTGCATTGAAGGGGCCTTAATGGATGCTGTGCACTTCAACCATGAAAGCAGGTTCACAGGTGGTTCTAATAGTCAGACAGTAGTTCCCCAGGAACAGAGGTGGGCCGCCATTCTGTATTGCCATCTTTTATGTATTAGACGTGATGGTATTAGTTTGTGTTAACAATAAACATTGAACGTAATATTAAAGCTACAGGAGTTATTGTGCATTGTCAAACCTCTTGGGATAATTGCACTGTATTTAGCACAATGAGGCACAATGGTTGTCATGTTATGTTTATGACAACTAGAAGCTTGGAATTTTCCAACTGGGAATCTTAATACCCACCTAAAAGTATTCCTGCTGTTTGAGGTTGTAAAAAATGGTTCAAATGTCCACAGCAAGGTAGCTGTTGCTTGGCTGCTATGTGCGTATAAAAGGATCTTAAAAGTGTTTACAGTGGAAATAATGAGCTGTTTGGTTAGTGATTCATTTGTTTTGAAAATGGACGTGGGCGGTGGCAATTCACCATTAATATAGTGTGGAAAAATGACACAGGCTTGAATTGTGGCAGAGGTCTTGGGGGACGGACTCTGAGTAAACAGAGTCTGAGTAACTCTGTTTCGAGTAAGACTATTGCAGTTGAAGCATGTTTTCAATCGAGAACATTTTCTATTCCATATTATTCCATACTAAGCTAACCGTCTACCACAATGTTATGTTACTATTGAGCATTAATTAAAGTAAACACACTTAACTGAACAGCATTCAGTTTCATGTAGGATAATAACCTTAAACACAGACACTATACTAAAATTTGAAGTGACACAGATCTACACATATAGACTTTATACAATGTATAAGGGAAATGAAAGGAACACACAGTCCCTGTATCGTGCAGAGAATAATAGAAATTACCTCCTAATTTCTGAAAATCTCACAGCCTACTTAATGTCATGCTATTATTTTGAGGATTATCAAAGCAATAAACTACAGAAGCCCATTCATTATCTAAGACAGCATATGGACTTCACATTTTTCCTGACAGCCATTAGCTGTGTAAAAATCACTGCTGTGCATGGAGCAGTCGGGCTATTACCTTTATAAAGCTATAGCAAAATACCATAGGCTCCACAGTTAAAAACTAAAATGATCAAAAAAGTTTCCTTTAGTTTATTACTAATATTAATCGTAACAGACAAGTCTTCACCAAAGTAGTTTAACAGAAGAATTTAAAAATTTTATCAGGTATCAGGTATAAGTTAATGCCCAGGTGCACATTAAGCCAGTTTAGCTAAATGTGTGTCACACAAAGACTAAACCATGCTAATCTCATGCCTCCTCTGGGCCATGTCTAAACTTAGGCTACACAAGGACATTTTGGTATGTCCTTGATGTGTCCACAGGTACCAAGAAACACGTGAGCAGGAACCTTATTAAATATGAATGCTTGTAAGCAAGTCCTGCTGGCAGTTAATGTTCTTCTTCACAGAAGAATGAATTGGTACACATGGTTCTGATGGTCCAGGATGTGCCACAGAAAGCCTCTGGCAAACAGACAACAGTGCTGTTTTCTTATATTGCCATGTGTTGGTGTCTTTTGTTTGTCAGTGGATTGATCTCAGAGCCATTTTTACATCATCAGTGGTTGATCTCATGTCTTTTTCCTAGTGTCTCAGTGCTCTCTTCTTTGACAACATACTACATGAATTACACGCCCTGCTTATACCTAGTATTAACATAAGTGATCTGATCACGTGATCATTGAAAGGCATAGCTGTCTATATATGGCCTTTCCATGGGTCTCAAATGCATTTCCACTGACTATATCAGAATGAAATGTCCCTGTTCATGTACATTTATGGGCTGTTTCAAATGTAAAGGCACATTGTAAATCTTTGTAAACTTGTCTCACCTCTATCATAACTTCAGTCCAGTGCAGTCCGGAGGACTTTCAGTATTTCTTCCTCATTCTCTCAAGGACTTTTATCTGACGCTGTCTTCCTCGGCTAAATCGTTAGGGGTCCAAACCCCACGTTTCTATAACAGTTCTTTGGGATAATGGCCCTATGTTGCATACAAAGAGTGCTAATTTAACCACTTTTAAGGGCATACAAACTACTCTGTGTCTGATTCATGAAAGCTTTGTACAACATGGAAAAAAATGCACCAAATGATGAATCAGATTCAGTGTGTGAAATCGGACGCTAGCCTACCAGCAGCTCGTTTACATAGCATTTATTTAAAGCAACTCCATAGTCATACACATGTTTCAACAGGGAGCCAATAAAATGCCAGCATTAATGTTGCATAATAAAACTCTCAGTGAAATTTCCGTGTTCATGTTCAGATTTGACCGCTCAAACTAATGAATAAGAGCCGATGTCTGCTATAAAAAGTTCTGTATGAATATGAGTGAACACTAAAGTGATCCTGCCCGGTCACACATTAATCCTGGCCTTTGACTCTACAAGTCCAGTCAGTATATTTCACTCAGTCTTGCTCAGTGTACCTTGATCAATGACTGACACGTTGTAATGAAACGAATAATGATTTATATTAGGCATGATGGCACTGGAGCTTTATTGAAAGTGGTAGCTGTTCGGCCCTGTTCATCCTGTTAGGCTGTTCGTGTTATCATGCTGCATTGGCATCTTCTGTTTTGAGGTGGAATGAGGTGCATAACGGGCTGCTGAAAGAGCTTCTCTCCCTCTGCCTCTGTTCTTTCTCTTTTATAGCTGTACATTAAGATCCCACAGTTTGGCCTAGTTCCCTGACTGGCTTGGCTGTGGTGCACATTGCCCATGCATTACTAAGTGGGTTTGAGTGCACGTTTGCCTGGTTTATTGGTCTTACATCCATTCCCAGGTGTTTGTCATTTGGTAGTAATTCTAGGTTTACACAGTCACCTAATTTATTAGGAGCTCTTACTGTGCATTTCCACTAATTGGCCACTTTATTAGAAAACCAACTGTCCACTAGACACTTTATGAGCTCCAGCTATCCGGTCAGTCCACTGTATAGGTGTACAATTATAAACTGTAGCCCATCTGTTGTGATTCACAATTTGTCACTTCCTACTCCATTTATGATTGGTCATTTTCTGTCAGAAAAAAAAATAAGTATACTCTTATAGGGAACGTATGCCCTGCAGCCTTTTATTGCACCCACTGGTATATTGTGGCCAAGCCCTAGAGTTCCCAATCCTGGCCTTTGAGATCTACCACCCTGGAGTGATCCAACACACCTGCCTTTAATATTCAGACACCCATGAAGGCCTTAATTAACTGGATCATTACCTGGTACTTAGGGTTGAGCATCACTGGCCCACCCTATAATGCCTCTTTTATACTCTGAAAAATACAGCGTTTCTAGAACACAGTAATGACCAGTAAACAGGTTTCTAGGAAGCAGATAGCATGTCCTGATTCCTGTGTGCTTTCATTCATCATCAGAAGCATTAGGATTCCTAGGAAGCCCTTTAAGATGACACCAGTTGACAGAAAGCTTTAGAAGAGTCCCGACACAAGACGCTTTTAAATCCACTCTGAAAACGTTCCTATTCCGAGCAGCTTTCAGCTCAGTCTAAAACACTCTTAGCTCTACTGCACTTCTCTCCTGTAATGGCACTTTATTGTTCCAATTTCATTTTGATTTTGAATTTAATGATTCTTTTAAAATGTATTGTTTAAATGATGTTTTTTTCTGTGTTTATTTGATTTTTATTTTCCTTTACTTTGTTACTTCTTTCGTTATAAATTGAATTATCTTTGTATTTCATCATTTGTAAAGCACTTTGAATGAGCACAGTTTATGAACAGTGCTCTACAAATAACTTTGGCTTGCCTTACCTGAATTGTTTTTAAGACTTGCTGGCTGATTGTGTGGCTAATCAACTTTAATGATCTCTTGCAGATATCAGACTCTTCATCTATTCCAGATAAGCCAGATGTACCTCCATCAGGTAAGAGTGCTCTGCCCTGTAGATTATCCACACCTTTCCAGCGCTGAGGCCAAGTGTCGTGTGGGGTATGCAAACCAAATATTGGCAAACCTGTTTCATTATGTGTGAGACAAAATTCATCTAGCACATAATAAAATGAAGTCTTAGCAAGTGTCCTTTTCCCTCAAAACCATTCTAACAGTTAAACTCTGATGCAGACTTGTGAAAAGCACTGTGCTTCTGCTCTGTTTGACTGAACTGCATTGTCACTCTCAGTACAAAACCTTACGTCTGTTTATTTTTTGACACGATTTGAAAATGCCAGCCACTCTTTAGATTCTGTCAGACTTTCATGAAGAACTAATTGTTTGTATCACTGTGATAACTGTAGCTGCTAAGCATTCAGTGAAGTATACTATACTGTGGGAGGCTAATTATAAACTTTACCATGGACCAAAAACAATATGCAAAGCAGGGAAGTGTAGAAACACAATTTATAATGCACAAGGTGCTATTATAGTGCTGTTTGTTCAGCAGATTTTCTTTGTTTGATTCTCTCTCTCGCTCTCTCTCTCTCTCTCTCTCTCTCTCTCTCTCTCTCTCTCTCTCTCTCTCTCTCTCTCTCTCTCTCTCTCTCTCTCTCTCGCTCTCTCGCTCTCGCTCTCGCTCTCGCTCTCTCTCTCTCTCTCTCTCTCTCGCTCTCGCTCTCGCTCTCGCTCTCTCGCTCTTTCTCTAGGGCTGACCAAGCCTGAGGTCAGCAGCAGTGTGAGTTCCCCAGAAAGAGTGCCACGTGCCGGCAGTGAAGGCAAACCGGAGACAGCACCCAAACCTAGAGGTTCTGGCCCAACACCTACAAGCCCCAAGCCCCCTCCGCAGAGCACCAAGCCCACCTTGGCTGCTCGTCCTGCCATCCCACAGAAACCCCGTACCAGCAGTAGCCGCAGTATAGGTAGGGTAACGAAAAACCATATCTTACTATTCCCCCATTTTATTGCTTATGTTTTAAGTATAATTTAAAACTATGTATTATTTATGTTTAGTGGCCCCTTTAGTTTAAATACAGGGCATCAAATAATGCCATACTATGCTTATATGATTTTTACGAAAACTATCATATATACTGTTTTTCGTTGCAATGGCTCATTTGGCACATCTTATTAACATGTTTCAATTATTAAAGAAAGAAAACGTTTTCTTATTTAAATTACAAATGAGGAAAATGGATAGATAGTAATAAATGAAAGTATGAATAAAGAAATGAATTTCGACATACTCTGTTCATTCACATCATTTACATTACTTTCATTTACAGTACTATCCATTTGTACTGTGACCGACTGTAGCTTTTCTGTTGTCCTTCATAATTAGTCACCTTTTATCCTATTTGCTGCTGAATTATTCTCAGCACAGCAGTGACACTGGTACAGCATTGTTTTGAGGTTCATACGTGGTCCACCTTCTGAAAGTATCTGTTCAAGAGTGGATCTGAGGTCAGAAACTGAGCACTAATGAAAGGCTATAGGATGGGTACCACAAATTGTGCAGAAGATAAGCTACTGTCTCCACCCAGGCCTCCCTGATATCAGTTGTAAACCTGCAATAAGGCTGCAATAAACATGCAGTATAATTCTCAGTATTTTATTGTGCTGTATGCATCCTAACCAACCCCAGGTCTTCCTGATGAATGTTTCTGTAGGTGTTTAATCTATCAAGGTTTCACCAGTGTGTTTTAGTATATTCTGAGTCATTTCACATGCAGTATCTAGCAATGTAATCACATTGTGGTATTTTGCTCAGCCCTGTACACCACAAGGTAGATGTTTCTAATAAAGTGGCCTGTGACTGTGTATTCTTTCTTGCTGTGTTCTTCCCCCAGAGGAGAGCTCAGATTCCCCTGTTGGAGGTCCCAAGTCTCCAGGCTTGGTATCAACACTGAGGAAAGCTCCATCAGACAAGGAGGGAACACCCAGTCCTCTACAGAGCAGCTCAGCCACCAAGAACTCTGCTCAGGAAGGTAGGCTCCCAACAAGTAGGTACTTTATACACATGCAAGACAGTTTTAAGAATCAGCTGTGATTGTGTGGTTAAGCTTTGGTGTCAAGCAGTTTTGTATGACTGTTCATTTCTGTATTCCTATTTTTTATTGTTCTAATCAGACCCAGAGAAGAAAAACATCTTTGTCTAGTCATATCATGTCATTTAAATGCATGTTGTCTGTTTCATGCAGTTTCTTTTGGAAATATTTTGCCAAAAGAATTTTCATGTTGTTTGCTTGCTTCTGTGTGTTGGTGTGTGTGTTTTAGTTTTTTCTCCATCTTAAATGCTGAATGTTGCCTCCATCCATTCCCCATGTAGACCTATTAGGCTTAGATTCCTCTGCTCTAGTGACCACATATGGGGTTTGGCCAATCACTGGTGGACAGAATGAGGTCACAACTCATTTACTTCCTGTCCTTTTGTATCAGTGATGTTTATATTGATCTAGTTTAAAACCATGACTCAGTGTTTTCACACTACAAAATGTCCATCAAAGAATAGCCACAGCATTTTTGGAGCATTTTAATCCCCAATGAACCACAGCAGTGCCAAAATCGGAGCCATTTTGATAGAAATCAAATTTATACAGTTGTCCTCTTACCCATATGCGGTCAATGGAAAATGTTTGGTAAACCTCACTTTATTAGTTTTATTTTGGCACTATGAGACTAGTTTAGCTAACAAGCAATAGAAGCTTTAATCCTGTAGGGCAAAATTCAGGCTTCAGTATGGCTGCTATTACTACTTTTTTTAGGTATGCAACATACTGCTGTTCATTCTTATAGATAACATTTTTCACACTGTTAGAAACCACATAAGCAAGACTATTTGAGATTGCTTAAAGGAGACATCTTTCCTCTTTCTGCAGGCCCCCTAGCGGCCATTCCACCAGCAGAATGGGAATCAACTTGTATGTAGGGCTGGGTGATGTGACTGAAAATGTTATCACAATAAAAAAAATTTACATCAGTCGATATCGACACAAATTGCTATAGAAGTTTACTGGTAAATTGCTGTTTTAAACTATCACTCATACAAAACAGTGAAACTTTTCACAAATCTCATAGGAGGGTGGTAGAAAGCTTCTGATTAGCCGTTTACCAGCTGGAAAAGCATGGCCGCAATTCTTGTTATAATCATGATTTAAGAAAGAAAACAGATTATTTTTAGCTGCCTGGTGATGAGTGCTCGGCTATCTGGTTACAAGTGCTAAACTGATGAGTTTCTTCATAACATCAGCTTTATACAAACAGCAAACATTAGCTGGCTCGGTACGTCAATGATGGAACACACCGCCTTACTGCTGTGACTTCTACCACATCCAAGTCAGAGTAACGTTATATCACAGTATTAAAACACCAGCTAGCAGATGTCTGGGTTTCTCTATTCTATCATAGCATTAGCTGCAGTGTGAATCTTGCACCAGACAAACAGAGTCCTTCTTTAAACTACGTTTAAACCAAAATCAGTGCTTTTTGTCTTGTTTGACATCAATTCAACTGAACTGTGCAAGTGACAGAGCTCTGCTTCAAGTTAGCCAGCTGCTAAAAACAGCTAGCCTAGGAAGCTAGCATTCTCACACTCTTCAGTGCCTCACAGCTTCCTCAGTATACTTTCCTTTAAATCAGTGCAGCGTTCTTTCTTTCACTTTCATTGCTTGGGAATGCACTAATATTACAATATGACTGTTTGAAGCAGACTGTAGTTGTTAGGAGCAGACGTGATTTACCACTGCTAAAGCTTGTAAGGATGTTAGGAAAGAGGTGAGTATCACTGTAGGAAATTAGGTCACTAGAACGTGGCAGTGTGAGAAAAGTCTAATATATCCAACATTTATTGAAAATTTATATTTCTATCAAGGAAAGTTATATTGTGATGATCATCATTAATGCTTTATCACCCAGCCCTATTTGTATATTTGGAATGAATGTAATCAGATAAACTATTTCCCCCCACAACTCTGTAATCGCATTAGCTAGGATGCTGTAGGTTCTGTGTTGAGCTGCTAGTAAGCAATGAAGGGTGAAAGGGGCGCAGAGAGAACCACCTGCAGTGAAAACACTTCACACTTCTCCAAAAAAATAAAACACACAGCACAGTTCAAGCACTCACGTTTTTCTTAGTCATTAAACACATTGCTTGCTCACCTACAAAGCTTTGCTCACCTTTGCTTCCTTCAAAAAATATTTCATGTTATTTGAGGGGAAAAATGCATTTTTCAACTGAGGAACCCTCAAAAATAGGCAGAAATTGCATTTTACAGGCTGCACATTCATTCACAGCCATTATAGCACATAGCTGTTATAAAATGTAGCTTGGTGCTAACATAGCATTGGAACCCCCATTAGCCAACTAGCATAAATGAGCACTATCTTAGAGGTGGCAGATGAGTAAATAGAAGCTACAAAGAAAGCAAATTACAGTGGTTTCTACATTAAACACTGCTGTTTAATGGCATGCCTTACTGGCACAACACAACTGGCGCTCAACATAAACAAGCTTAAAAGTGTATGGTCCGTATTCTGTGTTCTGCCGCAGCCATTGCTGAGCTCCCCAACACGACACGGTGATAAAAACGCAAACATATAAAGACTGACTGAAGGTTCATTGATTTACATTATTCACAGTTATAGCACAGCGAAATATATGTCTTTAAAAAAGAGTAAAATATGTCTCCTTTATGCAACGTGGTTTGAAACAAGTGTTTTAGGCACACGGTTTGAGCAGTGCTGATTGCTAAGGTATAAGTGTGTAGCTTGAATCCAAAACTAAAGAAGCAAACTTCAGACAACAGAAATGTCTTGACTGATCTGACTACATGTGGGTTAAAATTGCCCCCCCCGCCCCCTCACGCCACCACCACAAGAAGAAGCAGCACAACATGAGGCTTGCATGCACACAAATCAGCCAGTCCATCTAAAGAGCATGCTGCTCCTCTCTGCAGCGGACGCAGCAGGAGACGCATGTGTTTTTAAAGCTGACCCTGAGCTGGATAAACCAGCAGCACCCTCCAAAGTGCAAGGCTCACCACAGCGCTCCGAGGAGGAGGAGGGCGAGCAAGAGCACAAGACGTCTCTCTCACGGCCTGGTCAGACCTCACACTCACACATCTCGCCAATCAGCTTTCAGTTATCCCTCATCATGCGGCTTATTGCTCATCACAGGCCAGAGCGAAGTGATTTATCAGTGCAGTTCGCACAAAAGCATCGCAGTGGTTAATCATGCTTCTTCTGGCCATTTTCCAAATAACACAGAGGACAGTGTTTTTCCCCATGGTTATTTACTCACACAAACGAGATCAAATTGAAATATAATAAACATTTGGGGCAATTCAAAAGCTCACTTTATGTGAAAATGTTCATGAGAGATCAAGGGCCTCAGTGTTGCTTGGGAAATGTCTACATTTTTATTCTCTGAATTTTATTTTATTCTTCTGTTTTTGTCTATATGTGCTCCATGTGCTAATGTTTGATTGGTCCATTGAAAGTTGGGGATGGGTGTTTTTGCTTTTATTTTTAGGAGATGCAACATGTAGGTTAAAGTTTAATTTTAGCCAAATTTAGTAAAAGCTGTGGTTAGTTTTCTGTCATCTTAAATTTGGCCACTTGGCCTGATGGCTTGAGGCCATTACTCCTGATATCCATATAAAACTGACATCACTGTTCTTCCCGTTATTTTGTCTGATGTCTGAAACCTGATACTATGATATAAGGAATGTCCTAAAATGTACATGCTACCATAGGCAGCTTTTTGTTCAGTGCCCCATCCCCTGAGCACGTTCAACTTGTGCATCTATCTATCTATCTACCTACCTACCTCTATCTATCTCTATCTACCTACCTATCTATCTATCTATCTATCTATCTATCTATCTATCTATCTATCTATCTATCTATCTATCTATCTATCTATCTATCTACCTACCTACCTACCTACCTACCTCTATCTATCTATCTACCTACCTCTATCTATCTATCTATCTATCTATCTATCTATCTATCTACCTACCTCTATCTATGTATCTACCTACCTACCTACCTACCTCTATCTATCTATCTCTATCTATCTACCTACCTACATCTATCTATCTACCTACCTACCTACCTACCTATCTCTATCTATCTATCTACCTATCTACCTACCTACCTCTATCTATCTCTATCTACCTACCTACATCTATCTATCTATCTATCTATCTATCTATCTATCTATCTATCTATCTATCTATCTATCTATCTATGTATCTACCTACCTACCTACCTATCTCTATCTATCTATCTATCTCTATCTATCTATCTATCTATCTAACTACCTACCTACCTACCTACATCTATCTATCTATCTATCTATCTATCTATCTATCTATCTATCTATCTATCTATCTATCTATCTATCTACCTACCTACCTACCTACCTACCTACCTACCTACCTACCTAAAACACACTATCAGCCATCGCAACAATAACCGCACATTTGTTCACTGTGACGTCTTGTTACCAGAGCCAAAGTTTAAAAGGTTTTAATAAGAATTTGAAAAGAATAAATCTAAAAAGAGCAAGAAGACTTCAACAATAACAAAAGAACAGATAGATGAGAATGTATAACCACAGTTATGTCTGCACCACAACATAACACGCCTCCTCTTCATAAGCATGACTGCTTAACAGTTGCACCACCATTAATGTTAATCTCAATTTTAATGTGAAAAATCAACACTAAAAATGTAATTAATTGTAAATAACATTAATAATAATACACTGATGTGTTTATGCTGTTTTACTCATAAATATGCCATAAATTTAAGTATATCTGTTTAAACCCCACCAGCCAAAAATGACATTTAAAGGTACAGTACGTCAAAGCAAGCTATATGGACTGATTTTAAATTTGAAGGATGCATTCAATAGTCTATACACATATTTTACATGCAAAGTCATACTGTCCTCTAATAATCTTCTAAGCTAGGTACATTGAAAATTGCCATAATGCAGGAAAAGACATCATACAACATGTTTAAAAGTTTGATTAAGTTTCTGTGTTAGATTACTAATGTTTTGCTCTGGCTTGCATGAAATAAATGATTAAGTAAACAACAAATAAACAACATTTTTTGTTATCCTCAATGGGGGATGTTGCCACAGTAACTCTGTGCTGTTGAACCACTAACAAAACCAACCCAAAAGGCTCTTATTCGGTCCTCGTCCCAGATTCGTGCCTACAAATAGTGCTGACATTTTGAATAATTGGTTCTGTGGCAGTGACTGGAGAGTGGCTATCATTTAGCCCTCACTCTTTCGTCTTTATCAAAATTCGGTCGTTTGGATATAAACAGTCATTCAGAGTGGTTTGATGGGAAGTAGTCACTACAGAAACTTATGCTAATTTCTTACGTGGTGGTTTTGATAGGAGACAATGGTGTGCTGCACAAATATAGCCATTTAATTTATGATACAAAATGACCTTCTGAATGATTTTATATGTAACGTTGATGATGCTCAAACAGTGGAATATCTGAAAATATAAGTTTTCCTTGGGGACTATTTTTCCTCATGTCACCCTGAATGTACCTCTTTACCATGAGTGCTTTTTAAAAATAGACCTCAATCATCAGGCAGTGAATTCGTAACTGTTCCTTGCAATAACTTTCTGTGAGTTTTATGGCCATTAGATATCTGGTTCCTATCACCAACCACTGTGAGTAATTCTGACTTATTAAGTGTCTGTAGAGCAGAGCATTTCACATGAAACCACTCTGAATGGCTTTGTTTACATTGTATCTGCAGATGTTTTGAAAAGGCTGTGAAGTTTCTTTTGTGGTCATGGAGGAGAGAAACAGGGAGCGCTGTTTTAAAGTATGTATCTCTACTTGTTTGCGCTCTCTTCTACAGCAAGGACGTCCTCTTCATCAGACGGCCCTCAGCGCTCGTGCGCGAACCAGCAGAACTCGGACGAGAACGGCTCGAGGGCCAAGGACAAAGCAGCCAATGGCGAGAAAGAGAAAGACAAGGACTCGAGCCAGGGCAGCAAGTCGGCTGACTCTGGGGAAGAGACCGATAAAGATTTTATTTTTATATAATCGTGGGAAGAGAAAGGGAGAGAAAGAGAGAGACCGGATCACTTTGTGTTCATTTCAACCTGTTTCAGGAATCTTCCCCAAGACTGTTAGACGTAATGCTGCACTTCCAACAACACAGAACACACATATAGAGTGGGTGTGTGTTTGTGCGATTGCACGTATGTGTGTCGTTACTACATGCAAGTTTCCTGTAGTGTATGTCTGATTCTGTCTCTCTGACACAGAATGCATGTGTATACGCTGTATGACGTGTCTTGCTTTATAAAATTTTAATATGCTCATTTGTATAATAACTAGGGCTAAAGCACTGTTAAAAAGAATTGTCCAAATGAGGCGGGTGTTTTCTCACTGTAGCAAAACCCCGCTCACTCTTTGAAAGCAGGGGATGCGCTGACACTAGAAGAAGTGGGTAACACTTGACTGTAGGGCAGTGTTCATGAAGCTTCATTAAACCTACATAAGCCCTTCAAGACTTCACGAGAAAGAACGACGACCTACGTAAACATTTTTAAACACTTATCACAGTTTTTTTTTTAAATAAAATAATAATTAATAAGTCTGTGTTCGGTGACATTGGATCTTATAAAAGTTGCGTACACTCAAATCTTATCGTACATTAATCGCACACAAATGCTACAGACAGTTTTGTGATTTATCACTTTCATCTTTGGCCTATCTGTACGATCAAACTCACTTCTGGTAGGAGTGTGTAAAGTTTATAGTTAAATTGTACAGTTTAGCAAAATCACATCATTCTATCATCTTAAGAAACAGACATTTTGTTTGTCGTATTTTATTCTTTCCAGCCATCGTAAGTTTGGTTAGTAGGGGGAGCACTGTACTCTCTGACTTGAGGAAGATATGTAAGCATTTTCTCTGGCCTCATTATAACATTTATAAGATTTAAGCTAGGAAACATCATGTCACTATTTATTATGTATTATGTCACTGTGATAAACACCAAGCTCAGTTGTTATAACATGCTATGTCATGTCACCAAAAAAAGTATTATGACAACCCAGTGTCAACTGATGCCACCTGACATTGTTATGAAGTCAAATTTAACAAAAAAAAAATTCATAACAGATGATGCCTTTTGACTTAAGCCTTTGTTCATGTTTTCGTAGGTTCGATTCAGTTGCCATGACAAGCTTCTGTAGATGTCAGGCAGCCTGAACACTGCCCTGCATTAAAGTGTAACCAGGATGTGTCACTGTCTGCCCTTGTGCCTTAGAGCTCCACTCTACTACTGTACTGTGACCACTCAAAGCAGGACACTGATGGCGTCTTAGACACTGTATGTGTGTACGTATGTCGGTTGACTGTACAACCCCCACTCCATTTAAACTAAAGATACGGGGAAGGATTTCAGATTTGTCGATGTCACATTTTTAGGGGCAATTGGCTCTCAAACAGCTCATTTGTCCAGTTTCTAGTCTACAATCAGTAATGGATGGACCACATATCTAAGATCAGACTCAAATAGCTGTGATTAGACATCTCATGTGTGAGATAAGACTCAAAAGAAAACTCTTGTGTTCTTCAGCCTCATCTCTGTCTGCTGCAGGTGTGTCAATTGTCAGCCAACATGGATAATAATTCCTTCTAATTAGAGAAGAACTGAAAAGCTGCCGACTCGCAATAAAAGCTGTTGGGCAGTTCTGTTTGAAGGTTTACTGTATAACACAAACATGAAGCTATGACTAAAGTCTAACAGGTAAGGGAATGTCTTGTGAAGGCTGTTGTTGTGAAGTTTTATCCAACTTTCCAACACTGTAGCAGTGCAGTAAAAAAAAAAAAGAAAAGTGAAAACTCCTCTCCACCACTGAGCTGGTAACGTACTACCAAAACTTCTTCCCTCAGGACAACTAGTGCAGAAACAAATGACAAGATTTACCACTTCATTCACAAATATCTTGGGGTTTCCGAGTAGTGCAGCTGCCTAAGCGTTAGTCCTGTCATCCGGAGATCATGAGCTCAAGCTTTGGCGATGCCACAGCCATCCTTCCAAGAGAACATAATGGGTGGGTAGGCTGGTCTTCCCTCTCCCCCTATGCTTCAGCATGATCTTAGCCACAGCAGACATCTGTTACCTGATGTAACAGAAATGGCAGTTAGCATTCTCCTCCAAGCGCGTTGAGCTGCCCATTCACACTGCATTAACGGCAGTTTGAAAAGATGCAGTGACTGACTTTACAGGCCTGTGTGCTCACATTCAATCTCCCAGGTTGGTAGCATTATGTTAAATGCCTGTGTAGAAGGTGGGAATCAGCTACATCTAAATTTGAGTGAACATTTTGGTAAAACTCCCCAAAACAGACTGCAAATATAGGCGTTTCTCATAAACATTTACAGATTTCAGCACATGCCAATTTGGTCCTCAGAGGATGCATGTGCTCACCTCAACCTCATGGCTTGTTAGCATCATTTGTAAGGAAAGACCTCTCTAGCAGGTGAGAACTGGGTACAGGTGAAGTGGAAAAATGTTGCTAAAAATCGCATAGAAAAAAAAACTCCGATATTTTTGATGGAAGAATTCACGGAAGTACAAAAATATGTTTTTCATAAATGTTCACTGATCGCATTCAGCAAATTCAAATTTGCTTCCATTGTCAGTTTTTCTGTTTTTGTCCAATGAATGGCTGTGATCAGATGTATGCTACAGATGCAGCGAATAGAGGCTGAAAAATGTTGGCGTATTCCTTTAATGTAGCAGTGATTAGACTTCATCTGTTCATGCCAAATGTATTTGAATGCAGGAGTTGCTTTATGTGTACCTGTTATTTTCCTGCCTGTCCGAGTCGTCGGGGTGTGTTGATGAAGAACAGCAGTGATCAAAGATCAGATTCCTTGTGTTCATTATGATCACAGCCATCTAAACACCTACTAAATCAGCTCTGGGCTTCTTTATGAACCCAGTCCAGCCTCTTTTTGTCCATTCTCTTTCTCTGTTTTGCGTAACTTGAGCAGCTGGCTTTTTCCTCTTCTGATGCCCAACATCATTTTTTCCATTTTTGCAGTAAAACTTTGTCAGCTCCTAAATGGACAGTCCCTGTCCCACATGCATGTGATGTCCACTTGTGTATATAAGTAATGTGCTTTCATACATGTGTGTGTGTATATATGCATACGTTTAATATATACAGGCTTCAAATATTAACACGTAATATATATGCACACATAATGTGTGTGTACACAGATCGTATACTGATAAGGTACTAAGCACACTAAAAAAGGGAAAAAAGACAGACTGGGAGTTGTACAGCTACATAATTTATTATGATGGATACATGGTGGTTGGTGCTTTTTTTTAATCCAATACAACTGGCTCTTCCTCTTTACTTAGGATGTACATTTTGTGGATACGGTGCGAAAAGAATTTCTATTAATTTTGTTATTGCACACTGCTTGGCACAATGATTTAGTGTTATTTTTATTCTTGGAGGAGAAGGGTAACTGTAAAATGAGTGTGGTTCTTCAGTGTTAATATATAATGAGATCTTGTATTATTTTAAAAGCCGCAGGCGTGTTTGATTTGCTCATCGTGTTTTCATCATGCAGTATTTTGAATCTGGTTTTGGTGATAATCAAACTCTAACATCTTTCACTCACGTGTTCTGTAGACGGTGGACCTTTTCTTTTTGGGTATATTTCTACCAAGCTGATTAAAACTGATTTTACAAGTTTAAGCCTGGTCTGATTCAGTTCACTTCAGACTCTACACTGATGCCTGCAGGAAAAGTCAAGTCCTTCTCTACAGTTCTGACTGGTGTGGTACAGATACTTTCATTCAAGGTATTCTGGGCATTATCTAATAACGGGATGTTTACTGAAGAGTTCTCTGGTTTGTGTCTGTTCAAATTCCACATTTCACCACAAGATGGCAGTCATGTTACAGCCTGTAGTACATTAAAACAAAACTAAATACGATCTCTCTCGCTTTCTTTGCCTATCTATCTATCTATCTATCTATATCTATCTATCTATATCTATCTATCTATCTGTCTATATCTATCTATCTATCTATAGATAGATATGGGTGGGTGGGAGTGTGTGTGTCTATATCCAGTATCTTAAACTCAACAAATAGAAAATTTGCTCTAAAAAATGTTTGCAGAAAAAATGTCAATGCTAAAATGTATGTACAGTGTGGACAGACACAGCCACACACACAAACACACACACAGAGACAAAACCTTGTATTTCCAAAATGATAACTTTAAATGAGAAAGGAAAAAAACTATATCTTTTTACACAAAATTTACACAAAGGATAAAGAGCAACAGGCATTTTCAAAAACTGAAAAAAGACAAAAAATGAGAGATGAGCTTTTTTCTGACAGCAGCGACAACAGACGCACAAAATCTGTATCCTCTCTCTACAGTTTCCGTTCAGAACACGCAGAGCTTTGGGCTGGATTCTACTTTCCGCTCCTGCCGGCGCGTTTTCCGCTCCTTGCGGTTTGTAGCAGAGGAGCGGCGATATTCTCCTGACCGCCCGGCGGCCCTGTGTGGAAACACCGGCTTGGCCCTGTCGGTCATTTAGACCGCTAGCGAGCTGTTAGCATCAGTTACATTTGAGCGGATTCTATGACATCCAGAGCAGCTGCTAGCCGAGCTAGCTCCAGAACCAAGGCAGCGAGCTACTGACTCTCCTCCTCTTCAGGGCCCGCTTTAGTTCCTTCATGGAAGAGCCACAAAGGTGCCCGTCTTTCCTCATTTCTGCCTCCACTCTCTACTCAAAATTCCCTATTTTCTGGCTCGTCGTCCGACAGACGCGCGGAGCGTGAGCGCAGGGCGTGTCTGGGCGTGTGACGCAATTTTAGCATTTACGACCTTCGGGTCTAAACCGGCCCCCATCAGAGTTCACACAGGAAACGTGCATTTAGCAGAAAATGACACAAAAGCTTCCAACCCTGTAATATTAAGGACCACTCCCTTTATCTCATTCTTACCCCTGCCCCTCGGAACGGAGTCACATGGGGGACGTTAGTGGTCGAAATCTTCACCCCAAAAAAGCGCATGAGCTACTTCATTATCCGCCACTAGCGCCGCCTGTAGGCGACCCCGCCGGTCTGCAGCGGCAGCAGAGGGGCGGTGAAGTCCAGCGACCTCGCTGCTGGGCTTTAATCACATTTAGAGAATCAAATGCTTTCAAATTTGGGGATTTGACAACGATTCGTTATCGCCCAGCGCTGTACAGCTGAAGTCAGCAGTTACACACGCGCTTCAAAACTGCTGGACTGTTTAAGGTGGAAGGGAAAGTTATCTAGCTTAGCTAGCTACCGAGACGTTAGCATAGTATTAGCGGTTTTTAATGCTTGTTATGAAAACGACCATAATACATTGAAACGACATTAAACTAAGATAATACAGTGGTTATCAGGATTTTTTAACAGAGAAAATACATTTGTGGGTTTCTTTGGTCGCTTGCGCAGCCATCTTGCCGGTTTTTCAGTTTTTCCCCTCCGTTTGGAGTGAGCCTCTGAAAAACCTCCGTTTGGAGGGCCATGTAGCTCTAACACTTCACCCTCTGTCTCAACTAAAATCAGGACACCCTAACCCTACACGCAAAATAGAGGGCGAAGGGCTAAGTGGGAGGGGCATGGGGTGAAATGGGCCTTTACTTTTGTGCTCCTTTCTGCTGCTTTAACTCATCCACCATTCCAGTCTTAAAACCAACCAGCTACAGCTGGTTCTCCCCACAAAAGCTGTTCCTAAACTCTCACTGACACACCTGAGCTGCCTCTACATTACATCCTCATCTGCATTTAAGATGGCAAGGTACTTCTGAGGATCCACTCAATGAGGATGGAAGAAAAGACAGAATAACTGAAAAAGCAGTTTCCAAAACTAGAGTTCAGGAACTCCTGACAACCATCCAGGACCTGGTGGACCACCAAAACTGTCCCCATCAGATAAACAGCTTAAACCTGAAGCTTTCATCTTTGAGAGAGAGAGGAGAAAATCAAGCTCCACTCTTACTTCAGATCTGAAAAAACCACAGGTGTTCCTCTCCGTGTTTACAAGAAGCATAGAAAAAAAATGTTCTGCAGATTCTTTGAGCAACTGAAAGCAAGCGACCCCTAGTGACCATCAAGGCCACTTTAGCCAGTTTCCATTATTGTTGCATTTCTAATTATGTACTATTTTAGTAACAACATTGTAGCGTTGGCATAGAAGGAGACGCAGGAAAGGCTGTGGTTTCTGCTAGGTGACGTGTTCTTTTATTGAAAGTAAGCAGAAAATGCACAGAATAAGCTGAGCCAACGGGAGGCCGGGTCACCATGAGCCCTGTACAAACTACATTAGATCCGTAACCCACCTAACTAAACCACAATAACATGAGCAGTAGCATCGTTTTGCACACGTTGCCTCTAAAGCCCCTTCTGCCAAAAAGAGAAAGCTGTATCTAAATTATGATTAGTGTTTGGTAGGGAAGCAGTTCTGTTCACCTCATTCTGTAGAGAAAAAAGTGAAGCTGAATCTACAAAATCTTCAGTGAACAGCTGAATCTAAGGGCTATTACTGACAGTTAACATTATCATGGTCAAAGTCTTGAGTATTACTACTGATTTTCATTAAAACATATAAATTAGACAGTCTTCATCCCACCCTGCTGAAAATGGACTGTTAGAAACTTTAAAATGACTTTGCTTTCTACTGCGAATTGGCTTAATGGTTATAGAGACCACTAATTACTTGTTGAAGACCTTTTGATCCCATTAGGAATCCATCAGATGCATTTAGAGTCAGCCATTGGTCACCTGTTAAACCATTAGGATCCTTTAGACTGTGATATCAGCCTAGTAAAACACAAACACAAAGTCAAAACACATTACAAAACCATAAGGAACCAACAGAAACACTTAATGGTTTCTGTGGGTTTAGCAGGGCAGACTGGGAAATAGTTTCATTTTTTAACAAGCACATTATTTTTCTGGTGCCGACTGTATCTTATTCTGTACTTCACTGTTTCATATGCATGTATTTACCGAAGCAGTTTGTAGTACTTTACACTGTTTCGTATTGTCTTAGCATTAATGCTGCAACATATCTGCCTTGTCTCGTTAGTTACTTAGTACTTGATATCGCTGCTGTCGTAACAAAACCCTGTATCTCCATTTTTGTTGTTTCTGATTTTTTGACATATTTTGAAAAAAATTTGAGTTCTTTGTTCTGACAGCAGCAACTTGCAAAATATGCACAAAATACTGAACTGGCAAAATATGCAAGCATTACTAAAGTAATGAGTAAGTACTGTTATTCATACCTGGTAGGCTTTTACATAAGTTATGCTGTAAAAATTGGTTCATCAGATCAGCCTAAAAATGATTAACAAATAAATTAGCTAGTTTTGTCAAATAAATGAGTTACTCTTTCAATTATTGTGATTTTTCTGAGTTGAATAAAATCAAAATTCGCTTCTTTTGGAACAAAACCTTGTATCTCCAAAATGTTAACTTTACAGCAGAAGATAAAAAAAAAAAACACTTTAATTTTAATGTAAGTCAGTGGAACCAGACTTTTTTCCCAAGCTTTTTTGTGCCACCGTGTAAAGGGCAACAGGCCTTTTCAAACTATGTCAAAAACTGAAAAACAACGACAACAACAAAAAAGAAAATTGCTTCTGACAGCATCAAATATCACAAAGTATTTTTAGGTTGATCTAATGAGATTTTGTTTTTCACTGTACTCTGTACACACAAAGTGCAAAAATGTTTTGTATACACGTTGTATTTACCAATTAAATAATAGTTTCAAGTGCTGCTAAAGTTTTGATTAATATTTTAGTACATTCTGAATGTACTAAAGTGTATACACACACACACACATTTTCTAAGCCGCTTCTCCCTCAGGGTCGTGGGGGGGTGCTGGAGCCCATCCCAGCGGTCAAGGCAGGATACACCCTGGACAGGTCTACTAAAGTGAAGTGTAGTAAAAATGTAATACACTTGGGAGAAGATAGCATTAAAATAACAAAATAAGGTAAAATGAATCATTAATTAAGCTAACGGTTCATGGGCTACTACTCTGATAAGGGAACTGTGAGCCAGATCCTGCTGAGAAAGAAAAAAAGAGAAAAAGAAAAAAAGAGGAGGAGTTTTGGTTGCCATCGTACAACAGCAGCAGTCAGTCAGTCACTTCCACACAGTCTCTCAGTGAAGCTGCTGCACAGCTGCTGCATTACTCTGACTCTGTGTTCACTGTTAGCTCTGTTCAGCACAGCTTTCTGTCTATTAGAGCATCAGCTCTTTATAACCTGCTGCAATGGACAGTGCTCTGAACAACCTGGACGCAGCTGGGTTTCTGCAGATTTGGCAACACTTTGATGCAGATGGTGAGTGTTCATAGCATTCATGCAGGAGTTTGGTTCTGTTGGCTTTATTCAGCTGAGAAGTGTTATTTAAACGAGATACTAAAGCCTGTCTGCACTGCTTGTGGAGGTGTAGTGTGTGATACATGCTGGCACCTGAGAAATGCTTTGAAACTGTGTTTCAGATAATGGCTACATTGAGGGGAAAGAGCTGGACGCCTTTTTTCGTCACATGATGACCAAACTGGGACCCGCGGTATGAGACATGCACACTGATAGTTCTTTGTCTTGCATTTTATGTTTTCCACTTTTGACATTTGTGTGGTTTTGTGCACCAAAAAAGTCATAATTCATTTTTCCTTGACTATTTTCCCACCTCTGTTAGAGTTAAACAGGTTGTTTTTGTTATTATTCCTTAAACACAACGAGCTCTGTTGTGATTAGCATTCAAAATACAGTCTGAGCTGAGACCCTCCTAATAACTTCAGCAAGAAGGGGCGGAGCTAAACTGCTATAGGTTGAATAGGTGGATACGTTCTACATCAAACTCGTTTACTCCAAAAAAGCAAGGAAAATTCGTTTTTCCAAAATATGGGCTCTTGCATTTCTCTCACTCAAGCATTTCCTTAACCTAATCGCTCCATGACCAGAGACAGGCACCTGCTTGTCATAGAAGCCAATGGGAAGTCTTTTCAGCTCATTGACTTCTATTCAAAGTATCTTTTGAGTCAACAGTTTCTCGAAGTACAATTTACAGAAAATATAGAGGTTTGATATGAAAAATACTTCTTGAATCATATTTTCATTGTTTGCTGTCAGTTAAGGACATGGGGCAGGTTGGCACTGAGGCAAGGCAAGGCAGAACCTTTCTTAGCACACATGCACAGTCCTGCATGAAGTCATGTCTAATGTTACTGGTATACCGACTTGAGAAAAGTTCTCTCTCCAGCTGTTTTGTCTCATTTTAGCATCTGTTTGCTCTGCCTTTGGCTATGAATCCTGGGCAGAGTTAAACTGCATTTTAATAGCAGACAGTCCACAGTTATAGAGCTGTGTTGGAGAGATGTACATCTCTGAGCCTTCTTAAGATGGCCGTGCTTTTAGAGCACTGAAAACTGTGCATCACTTGAGCATGCATTTTAACAGGAAATTCACACTGTAGGTCCCCAGGAAACTGAGGTTAAGCTTATAGAACGATATCAATCACACTTCTGGGTTAACCACATTCTTTATAGCTGGGCTCTGTGCTTCTGCTTATTTATGGTAATACATATACACCAACAAGCCACTTCATTAAGGACCTCTCTGTATCTAAACTCTGTATCTAAGTTGTTTGTTTTATCAGCTCTACTTACTATGCAGGTGCACTTTCTACAATTACAGACTGTAGTCCATCTGTTTCTCTGCATACTTTACCCCCCTTTTGCCCTGATCTTCAGTGGTCAGAACAAATATTATTTAGGTGGTGGATCATTCTCAGCACTGCAGTGACACTGACATGGTGGTGTGTTAGTGTGTGTTGTGCTGGTCTGAGTGGATCAGACACAGAAGTGCTGCTGGAGTTTTTAAACACCTCAGTGTCACTGCTGGACTGAGAATAGTCCGCCAACCAAAAATATCCACACGACATCTTGTGGGCAGCAACCTGTGACAACTGATGTAGAGCTAGAGAAATTATGTCACTCTCAACTGCTGAAAGGACCCTATTAAAACAGCTCATCAAATCCAGAGAATGCCTATTTTCTTATTGCATTTATTAATAACATTTTACTATAGCTCAAACTGCCCTGTGTGTATTCAGAAAATAAAAAAAATGTGTGTATATATATCAAGAATTAATGAACTTGCAGCCAAGAAAAGATGCTAGAGGTAATAGGTAACATTTAAGGTAATAGGCAGGTTAAAAAATATCCACTTCCTGTGGACATTCAAAGTGGCACCTTTACTTTTATATTCATTATTCACACAGAAACACCTGGACATATTCTTTTAAGTTTGTTTTTCTGATTATTTTATGCTTGTGATTGTACCAGAACATTTGGAGCCTGAAACAGGATGTAGTTCTGTGTCCTGTAGAAGTTTATGGGAATTCATTTTTTTGCACTATATTTTATGTTTGGAGCAAATAAAAATGAAAATTAGACCAAAATAAAATGTTTTTGAGGAAAAATGCTGGACATCTCCTGTAAGTAAAAGCCACGTTGATGCGCATGTTCATGTACCTTAATGTATTTGTGTGTTTGAGTGGGAGGGAGGGGTGGTTAAACACAGTCAGAGTGGTCAGGGTAACAGCCTTATTGCTATTGTTTCTTCAGGACAACATAACAGAGGAGAAAGTGCAGCAGCTGAAGACCAGGTTTATGTCCGCATATGATGTCACTGCTGATGGCCGCCTGCAAATTCAGGAGGTACCAAGCCCCCCCCCCCCCTTTCCCTCCTTCTTTTAAAGATTGGTTAGGTTACATTAATGCCAAAAAGTTCTGCTTACTGAGCAGACTCACATCATCATCACATCATTCGTTAATCATTATTGAGACATCAGGCCTCACAATATTGCCCACTATTGCGTAAGGCTGCGCAATGCAAAGGAGCCTCTAACCAATCACTGATTGTTTTTATTGTGTGTTGTGAGTGCACAGTATCTTGAGCAGTAAACATATGCATAAATAACAATATCAATAGAAATGGAGGCCAATCTTTAACTATGTCACACCAAGGGTGCCCTAATGTGTTTTCAGTATAGCAGAAGGCACAATGCAGTTTGAAAAAACTATCAGGTCTGTGTCATGTCATCCACATACCAAAGGTTATTGATGTTCCTTCCACCAGTCTTGAACTATGAATCATTTTCCTTCAGTCCTTCTTCTGTTTTACGTGCTCATATACAAGCTGAACAAGTATGTATGCTTGCATAAGTATGCTTATACGAGAACAGTTTCTATCCCATTCCCTTTTTGTTTTTCATAAAACAATATCTAATTATTTATCACAATATCATGATTTCCTCTCCTTGGATCACCACCTTATCGTGGTGGAGGGGTTTGCATGCTTGAATGATCTTAGGAGCTATGTTGTCTGGAGCAAAAGCTCCTGGTAGGGTCTCCCATGGCAAACTGGTCCTAGGTGACAGGTCAGACAAAGTGTGATCCATAATAACCCCTATGAAGACACAAAAACAGGACTTGTGTACCCTGCCCGGAACAGGGTTACCGGGGCACCACCCTGGAGCCAGGCCTGGGGGAGGGGCTCGCCAGCGAGCGTCTGGTGGCCGGGCATTTACTCATGGTGCCCGGCCAGGCCCAGCCCGAAGGAGTTACATGAGTCCCCCCTCCCATCGACCCACCACCAATGGGAGGGGCAGTAGTAGGGGTTCGGTGCGTTGTGGATCGGGCAGTGTCCGAAGGCGTGGGCCTTGGCGTTCTGATCCTCGGTTGCTGAAACTGGCTTTTGGAACTTGGAACGTTACCTCACTGGCGGGGAAGGAGCCTGAGTTGGTGCGCGAGGTTGAGAGATACCGGCTAGATATAGTCGGGCTCACCTCAACACACAGCTTGGGCTCTGGGTCCAATCTCCTTGAGAGGGGCTGGACTTTATTCTTTTCTGGAGTTGCCCATGTTGAGAGGTGGCGGGCAGGTGTGGGCTTTCTCATAGCCCCTCGACTCGGTGCCTGTATGTTGGGGTTTTCTCCGGTGGACGAGAGGGTAGCTTCCCTACGCCTTCGGGTTGGGGAACGGGTCCTGACTGTTGTCTGTACTTATGCACCGAACAGCAGTTCAGAGTACCCAGCCTTCTTAGAGTCCTTGGGAAGGGTGCTTGAAAGTGCTCCTCCTGGAGACTCTATTGTCCTACTGGGGGACTTCAACGCTCACGTGGGCAATGACAGTGAGACCTGGAGGGGTGTGATTGGGAGGAATGGCCTCTCTGATCTGAACCCGAGTGGTGTTCAGTTTTTGGACTTCTGCTCAAACCACAGTTTGTCCATCACGAACACCATGTTTGAACACAAGGATGTCCATAAGTGCACATGGCACTTCACATGGCCGCAGTTCAATGATTGACTTTGTAGTCGTGTCATCGGACTTGCGGCCATGTGTTTTGGACACTCGGGTAAAGAGAGGAGCTGAGCTGTCAACTGATCACCACCTGGTGGTGAGTTGGATCAGGTGGTGGGGGAAGATGCCGGTCAGACCAGGCAAGCCCAAACGCATAGTGAGGGTTTGCTGGGAACGTCTAGCAGAAGAACCTGTCAGATTGATCTTCAACTCACACCTCCGTCAGAACTTTGACCAGATATCGGGGGAGGTGGGGGACATTGACTCAGAATGGGCCATGTTCCGTTCCTCCATTGCTGAAGCGGCTGACTGTAGCTGTGGCCGTAAGGTAGTTGGTGCCTGTTGGGGCGGTAATCCTCGAAACCGGTGGTGGACACCCCAGGTGAGAGATGCCGTCAAGCTGAAGAAGGAGTCCTACCGGGCATGGTTGGCCTGTGGGACACCAGAGGCAGCTGGCAGGTATCGACAGGCCAAGCGATCTGCGGCTTCAGTTGTTGCCAAGGCAAAAACCTGTGTATGGGAGGAGTTTGGTGAGGCCTTGGAAACTGACTTTAAGTCGGCTCCAAAAAGATTCTGGCAAACCGTCAGGCGACTCAGAAGGGGAAAGCAGTGTGCCACTAGCACTGTATATAGTGGAGATGGTGTGCTGCTGACTTCGACTGAAGACGTCATTGGGCGGTGGAAGGAATACTTTGAGGACCTTCTCAATCCCACCGACACGTTCTCCAGTGAGGAGGCTGAGTCTGGGGACATGGGAATAGGCTTGTCCATTACTGAGGCCTAAGTCGCTAAGGTAGTTAAGAAGCTCCTTGGTGGCAAGGCTCCAGGGGTGGATGAGATCCGCCCTGAGTTCCTCAAGGCTCTGGATGTTGTGGGGCTGTCTTGGCTGACACGCCTTTTCAACATTGCGTGGACATCGGGGGCGGTGCCACTGGATTGGCAGACTGGGGTGGTGGTGCCTCTTTTTAAAAAAGGGGACCGGAGGGTGTGTTCCAACTACAGGGGAATCACACTCCTCAGCCTCCCTGGCAAGGTCTATGCAGGGGTACTGGAGAAGAGAGTCCGGCTTATAGTCGAACCTCGGATCCAGGAGGAACAGTGCGGGTTCCGCCCTGGTCGTGGAACACTGGACCAACTCTTCACCCTCTCCAGGATTCTGGAGGGTTCATGGGAGTTTGCCCAACCAGTCCACATGTGCTTTGTGGATCTGGAGAAGGCATTCGACTGTGTTCCCCGGGGTATTCTGTGGGAGGTGCTTCGGGAGTACGGGGTACATGGCTCTTTGCTACGAGCCATTCAGGCCCTGTACAAACAAAGCTGGAGTTTGGTTCGCATAGCCGGCAGTAAGTCAGACTCGTTCCCAGTGAGAGTGGGACTCCGTCAGGGCTGCCCTTTGTCACCGATTCTATTCATAATTTTTATGGATAGAATTTCTAGGCGCAGTCAAGGGATGGAGGGTGTCCGGTTTGGTGACCTCAGGGTCACATCACTGCTGTTTGCAGATGATGTGGTCCTATTGGGGACATCAGGCCGCGAACTTCAGCTTTCGCTGGATCGGTTTGCAGCCGAGTGTGAAGCGGCTGGGATGAGAATCAGTACCTCTAAATCCGAGACCATGGTTCTCAGGCGGAAAAGGGTGGAGAGCCCTCTCTGGGTCGGGGATAGGCTCTTGCCTCAAGTGGAGGAGTTCAAGTATCTCGGGGTCTTGTTCACGAGTGATGGTACAAGGGAGCGGGAGATTGACAGGCGGATTGGTGCTGGGTCAGCAGTGATGCGGGCTCTTTACCGGTCTGTTGTGGTAAAGAAAGAGCTGAGCCATAAGGCAAGGCTCTTGATTTACCGGTCGATCTACGTTCCCACCCTCACCTATGGTCATGAGCTTTGGGTAATGACCGAAAGAATAAGATCGCGAATACAAGCGGCCGAAATGAGTTTCCTCCGCAGGGTGTCTGGACTCTCCCTTAGAGATAGGGTGAGAAGTTCAGTCATCCGGGAGGGACTCGGAGTAGAGCCGCTGCTTCTTCACGTCGAGAGGAGCCAGCTGATGTGATTCGGGCATCTGGTTAGGATGCCTCCTGGACGCCTCCCTTGGGAGGTGTCACAGGCGAGTCCACCTGGGAGGAGACCCCGGGGAAGACCCAGGACACGCTGGCGTGACTATATCGCCCAGCTGGCCTGGGAGCGCCTCGGAATCCCCCTTGGAGAGCTGGTGGAAGTGGCTGGGGAAAGGGAGGTCTGGGCTTCATTGCTTAGGATGCTGCCCCCGCGACCCGAACCCCGGAGAAGCGGAAGATAATGGATGGATGGATGGATGGAATATCATGATGTGACTCCCCTCCCAGTATCATTCAGCTCTGCCATAAAGAAAGGTTTTGACTTTAAAGCCGCTGAGTTAGCTAATAATTTGCTGGCACTGTGACCAGATGATATGGATGAAAATAAGCTGTAGTGGTACTTCCTCCAACCACACTGAGCACTCAACTTCTCATGTGCTGAAAGATGGTCTGAGTGTCTGTGTACAGTTTTAAAAGCTACACATCTGAAACCACATTTCTAAGGAATGCTGAAAGAACACAACATGGATTCATTTCTCTGGGCAGCTTTGAAAGTCTCTTGAAAAATTCTACAGACAGAAAAATCAATCCCCTACACTTTGTGGCTGTGATCAGTGGTAGCCAGCACAGAAGCACCTCTAGCTATGGATTGAGCATTACAGGCTTTTGTCACAGCATCCTAATTAACCTAGTTTCTTCCGTTCTATGTGTCTTATGAACAGCAGGCACAAGAAACTCTAGCAGATCCTGTACAACTAGCACATTATTAAGGATATTTAGCTATAAGCACCAAAATACACAGCAGTTACGCCTTCCCAGAGCATATCATAAGAATACCATCCACTTTATAAAACTCTCTTGTTCCACCTACTTCATAGGTCCACTATATAGGTGTGACTGGAGCCCAACTTTTGACATGGATAACTCTCTACACCATTGATCATTGGTCAGTTTCTGACTACATGACTGCTGTTATTTGGGCAGTGGAGCATTCTCAAATGTGACATGGTCATGGTCATGGCATGGTGCGTGGTGCTGGCATGGGTGTTTCTGGAGTTTTTGCACACATTAGTATCACTGCTAGTTTGAGAATGGCCCCCGATCCATTCTGTGGTCAGAATTTTTAATCATTTTAATCATGAATCAGGGTTCTCTGTTTCTTTACTAAAGAAACCTTGAAGAACCATCTTTTTTAACCGTGTATAATAATGTAAATAGATCATTGAAGTATGTTCTTTAGCATTTTATTCACGTCTTGTTCACAGAATGCTTGTAATATTAACCGAAACATTTTGTTTTGTTGTTTTTATTATTCAAATCTGCATTTAAAATGTATTATTACAATAAAATAACAAAAAAGATTAAAATGCCAAGTTTAAACTTTTAAACTGTAGGGTGTGTTTTTGTAACGCAGTGCAAAGTCACATATAACTACTTTTCCCTGTAGTGAAGTAGTGTCGTGCATTATAGCTTAAACCACATTACAGCTTTAGATTTAACAAGAATTTTGTCACTTTGTTGAATTTTGTGTTCCCAAGCGAATGAAATTCTGCACAATTCATTTAAGGCATAAATTCTATGCATGTGTTGTTTGTGCTTGCCCTTTTATGTGTTGTGTATGTGTGTATGCTAACTGCACCACTGACTACAGCATTGCTCAATTTGGTATTGGATATCCAGAAATATCCTTTCATTATTTAGAATTTATTGCACATTGAGATAAACAAACAATACTACATGTAAATTATGTCTAAGCTTCAAAACCACGCTTCAAGGCTGTATTAACAACAAGAAGCCATCCGTCATGGCATCTCATCAGACTACATGCTGATATATCTGTGAGGGTTACTGATCTCCCTGCCAGAGAAAAGGGTGCCTAAAATCTCACCTAGACAGGACTGACTCCATTTTCATTGTTATTTCAAATGAAACAGGCTTGTCATTGTCTGTCATTGGTTGTCATTGTTGTTGTCATTTTTAAACAGAGGTGTAGGGATTTTAGAGAGTAACTCAGATGTAATGGATGGTGCAGTTATTTTTCCAGAAAGTAATCAGTAAACAGAAACAGTGGAACATATTTGGGGGAGGATTGGAATTGTTTTCATAATTTAATCAACCACAATGCGCCATAACATGATATAATAAGGACATTGTGGCTCTACATATATAACCAGCACAGAAACTGCTGATGCAAGCTCTGTTCTGCCTTGTTCTGGGAAACAATGCAAATAAGCTGAGCTATGACCAATCAGACTGTTGATATGTGGCACAGTAATTGATTCTTGCCCATAGTTTTGCTCACTGCAATAAAAATGCAGTGTTAACTTAAACAGTGCATGGCTACCGCAGGTTATATTATAGTTCTCTTATATTGGTACTTTTAGCAGCTGCAATTAAATAATCCTGAGATCGCTTTCCACATTACTGCAAGCAATCTCATTACAGTTTGAAAGAAGAAACAGTTTATTTCTTTGATGAACGACCCCAGCAATGTGTATTAATATTATGAATAATCTTATAATACTTTGAAGCACATCAGACATGCAACTGCTCATTGGCCTACGTTTGCCCAGGAAAGGGTTTTAGGAGCATCCAGATATTATTGAAGAATCTAAAGGGAGGATTCAGGAGACGTTCTTAAGAGTGGTCATTGTGTATTCATGCCATATTGTGGGCTTTGCTGTGTTTATGATTTACAGCCTGTATCTGCTGGCACCTTGTCAACAGGAGTGTTGATCACGGTCCAAGTCTAATGGACAGCAATGTAATTAGGGGTGGTGGATTCTAAAGGCCTCAAGTTCACTCTCTCTCTCGCTGAGTTTCATGCCAAGCCATCAGGCAGCTAGACATCTATTTCCATATTGTCCTTGACGTAAGAGAAAATAAAGCTATGTAGTTTGATAGGCAAAGAGTGAGTCATCGTGTAGGAGAGCAATCTAAAGAAGAGGCGCAGGTGGTAGAAGGTGGTGAATATTTCAGGGTTAGTGGCCTATTACTGAAGGGTAGGTGCCAAGCCACTTGAGAGTATGAGCTTGTGAGATGAGTGTAGTTAGTGTATCTTGGGCCTTTTCTTTAAAATGTATTTGTTGCATTGCATATATCAAACTGTGGCGGAATGGATTCCTGCCATGTGGCCGTCTTTTGTTAAATTACTGAAATGTTCTTTGGGAAGAATAGAGCAGTGTAGTGCGTGACCTGCTCTTGGGCCGTTAAGAGGCTTTTTTAATCTAAGTAGAAATCATCTGGCATGTACAATGCTAGCCAGAAGACCACTCAAAGAAACAATGGGGCCTCAAGGCTGGAACTTGAATCGATTTAATTCAAGCTAACCAGGCAGTCGTGTGCTGTAGTGACCTTATTGCTCTTCATATTGTTTCCATTGTGTGTCTGCTAGCTCGCTAATATGATCCTGCCGGAGGATGAGAACTTCCTGTTGATATTCCGCCGTGAGGCTCCTCTGGACAACAGTGTGGAGTTTATGAAGGTGAGGTCCCACACCATCACATCATCCTTCACATTATCCCCTTTTACAGGCTCTTATCAGCAAGGCTAATGCTAACCCTAGCGTAAACTGAGACTAGTGTGTAGTGTGTAATGGTGTTGCATGTGACATTGGTACAGCATGTGGGTGAAGTTGTTTCCTCTTTCTCTACACAGATCTGGAGGAAGTATGATGCGGACAGCAGCGGATACATATCAGCAGCAGAGCTGAAGGTAGCAGCAGTTAATGAGTTAATATAGATGAGACTTCGCAACAAACTTTCTGGGCACTTTATTAGAAATCCCTATCTCATAGGTCCATTTCGTTGATGTGGTATTTGAGACTTCTTGCCTGTTGTTGTTTCTGACACCACAAACACTCTTAGACATTTTAGTGTGGTAGACCAGTCTCAACCAACAACACCTAGCAAACTTGTACCAGCACATTTATTACCCAGTTTTATGATCCAGTCGCAGTTGTTTACTTTCACAGTCAAATGTTTACATTGCAACAAACAGATGTGAATTGGGCTGGGTGGAAGGTTAAAGCAAATGCATAAAAGAAAACATTTCCATGTTGTTAAAAACAACAAAAATTGCTGTAACACATTTAGAAGGTGTAGTGCAGTAGTGAATGATGTTTATTTGAGCTCAAGCTGTTCCTGTTTTCTTCCAGGAGCTACTAAGTATCAACAACTAGGAAGCAAAATAGCTAGTCAGCCAGTTTGTCCACTTGAGGCTTCTGCTTTAATAGTTGCTCAAGTTGACCAAAAGGACAGTTACATTGTGCATTGCAATTGTTTGTATAGCAATTAATTGTCAGCTACAACCCCAATTCCAATGAAGTTGGGACGTTGTGTAAAACATAAATGAAAACAGAATATGATGATTTGCAAATCCTTTTCAATTGAATACACTACAAAGAAAAGATATTTAATGTTCAAACGGATAAACTTTATTGATTTTTGCAAATATTCACTCATTTTGAATTTGATGCCCGCAACACGTTCCAAAGAAGTTGGGACAGGGGCAACAAAAGACTTGGAAAGTTGAGGAATGCTCAAAAAACACCTGTTTGGAACATTCCACAGGTGATGTATTCATGTATTCTTTGTAGTGTATCCAATTGAATGTAGGTTGAAAAGGATTTGCAAATCATTGTATTCTGTTTTTATTTATTTTTTACACAATGCCCCAACTTCATTGGAATTGGGGTTGTAAAATTTCATGATCATGACAGGCCTAAGCACCACATACACTACCACACCACTCCATAGCATAAAGTGCTAAAAGGGGCTTGAGCTTTCACAACCCTTATGTGGAAATTTAAAGAATAAAGGCAGGAAGGACAAAACAAAAACAAAAACAAAAAAAATATGACGTAGTATCTACATAGTGGGTGAATTATGCTATTAAAAACAGTCAGATAATGACTAATCTGTGTATACAAGATTGTCAACATTTCATTTTTAGAATAACACATCGGCCTGTCACAATCATTTTACCTAATTACCTAATTTGTCTTTTTCATTAATTGCATGCATTTATTAAAGTACAAGCCTAAATTGGCCAAATTGCTTCTAATTGTTGATACTTAGTAGGTTCCAACTGACAACAGGCACTTTCTGAGAGAATGCGACAATGATGTACCATAACAAAAGCACTAAGACAGACAACTATTTTGTCCATCTTCTTCAAAAGTGTGATCCATGGTGAGGATATGACATACTCTCAGTCAGAAAAACATAACTCACAGCTGCCCTCACAAGAGGTTTATAGCACCAAGTCATGCATCTGTTCGCTGAACAGGTGGGAACACTCTGAACTGCGGTACTCTGGCTATTCATTTTAGTTACCCTCTAGTAAGTTATGCTGCGCCACATCTTTCCAAGGGACGCATAGTCACAGCCTGATGCCTTTTGATCCTGTACATGTACCCACAAGAAAAATACACAATGTGGGTTGTGCAAGTGAAGTCAGTCAAGGCCCTTTGAGGCTGTTTTTATCTCCTACTGCCTTACAGATTGAACCCTGATTCTTCTGCCAATTCCCAGCACATCTCATCTCAGCTGCAAACGACTGATTTAAGCCCTCTATTCTTCTTACTGAGTTTCTCTGTCAGACTGCTTCAGTGTTCATTTTAATACACTTTGAATGACTGTTCTGCTTTAGCTATGGTAATTTTATGGGTTTGATTGTGTTTAGTCACCACAGTGGTGAAGCGTAGTTCATTTAAAGTGTAAGAACTTTAACTTTCTTAACCAAGATTTCCTTAACCAATGTGAGGCCTTTCTAAAGTAGAGATGTCTAACTTCTCTTATGTACTAAAAAGGTGTGTGTTGTTTGATTCTCCTGACATTTTCCTGGTTTCTCTCACAGGGTTTCCTCCATGATCTGTTTAAACACCACAAAAAAGACGTGTCCTCCGACAAGCTGGACGAATACACAGATGCCATGGTAACATTTCTTTGATTGTTTCTACGTGAGTCATTTATTGATGGACTCCAGGATATCAAGCTCTTAAAACTAATTAGTGGGATGAGATTTGCATTGGGGAGCATCTCCCTGCCTGATGTTATCAGAGGATAAACAAAAAGGAGTTTCGGATTCGTAAGTAAAGCAGGATAAATCCAATAATTCTAATTTCCATGAATGCCAGGCTTTTAAACACATTCTCAGAGCCTCTGCCTGCAGAAAGTTACTTAACGGAAGTGAAGCATTTAAACTGAAATGTTCCTGCATTTGCAGGAAGAAATGAAGCAGAAATGACGAATCCCAGAAGCTGCTTTGTGATTGACATTTATGTCTATTGATTGTGGAACATTTACATTTTGTTCTGCCATTTACAAGTATCGAATATGAACTTGGACTACTGGATATGTTCTTGGACATGCACATGAGTCACATCAGCCTGCAGCCTTTTCTAATTCACTACAGGAGACTTGCTCAAAGGCCAGCCGCTTATTTCAGTCATTAAACTGTCATCTTTGGCTACTCTTTCCGAGCCGCTCGCGATATATGATAAAGAACATACACTTCAGTCAGTAAGTAACCAGACATGGGCACAATGTGAAACAATGATTATGACATTAATTACAGGGTAATTACATCTATATTATATTACCACATAGGACCATATAGCCTTTTTATTTATAGTCTCCTATTTTCAGGGAACAAGGTTGGTGCCAGATTTGATTTTACAGGACTGCTGAAACATTTAAATGGGGTTCTCTACATATGGCTGTTGTGGTCACAGTTTTTCAGCACAAATATTAAAAGAGGCAGGGGTCGGGGCATTCAGTCAAAAGAGCATTTATGAGGTCCGGCACTGATGTTGGATGAGAAGGCCAATTCACATTCCAAATGTGTTCAGTGGGGTTGAGTTCAGGAGGTCCTCCACAACAAACTCCTCAAACCATGTCTTTATAGAGCTTGCTTTGTGCACTGGGGCACAGTCATACTGGAACACGAAAGGGGTTTCCCCAAACTTGTTCCACCAAGTTAGAGCCATATAATTGTGTAATATGTCTTTGTATGTTTTAGCATTAACATTTACCTTCACTAGAACTAACTGGTTGTGCCCCAACCCTGTAAAACAGCCCCTTCTTCTACCAAATGTTATTGTTGGCACTAGGCATTCTGATAGGTATCGTTATCCTGGCCAGCAACCAACCCAGATTCATTTATCAGACTTCCATATAGTGAAGTGTGATTCATCATTCCAGAGAACTCATTTCCACTCCTCCAGAGTCCAGTGCACGTTTCAGCATTCCAGCCGACGCTTGGCATCATGCATAATGATCTTAGGCCTATGTGCAGTTCCTTAGACAAGGAAACCCATTTCATGAAGCTCCCAGTGCACAGAACCTGTGCTGAGGTTGCTTTTGGAAGCCGTTTGGAATTTTGTAGTGAGTGATGCAACAGAGAATAGGTAAGTTTTACTACGAGCTTCAGCACTTGCAACCCTGGCTAACATTAAGGCACACTTGATGACACATAGCATTCAACAACTCTGAAACCATTGTATTTAAAGAAGCATGAAAGTTTTTAATGAACGTGCTGCTCACTGTCTCTGAGCACCACTCATCGTCGTACTTTTAATGCTTTAAATTAAATACAGACCTGAACCACAAAATGCCATAGCAGGTCACATGTGATTTGAAAGTTACACAGAGTAGGCAATTAATCTGGAGTGCTAATCATCTTTTTCCCCTCAGGATTTCATCTCATTTCTTTAAGCTGGAAAACAACATTTGAACTGATACCGAATGTGATAAACTCACTAAATGATGATCAAAAAATCTGTATGAAAACTACATAAGTACGTTAAGTTAGAATGTAAGATTTAAACCTATCCTGAAGATTTCAACTTATCCTGAGATGAGTTTGAACTTGAGCTTGCATTGTTCCCTATGTGCAATAACTGTACTTTGACTGATCTCCTGTGTAACACCGCAGTGCAGCCCCCCTGGTATGAGGTAGAGTTTGTAGTCTGTAGTTAGATTATCACATTTTTCCTGATGTAAACACTGCAAAGTTGTTCCAGTGTTAAATTTACCAGTGTGCTCTTGATTCTTAACTATGTAAGGAACCTTTCAAAAATTACAACTGATTTCGAAGCGATTTTTGAGGTGGATTTCTGTTTTGAGTCTTTTTTTTCCATTAGCTAGCAAATTCAGAAAGAAAGCTGACGTTACTGCTAGGAATCCATATATGTTACTGCAGCTGTAAAACTGTGGTCTTGGTATTCAGCTCATTATTCCAAAAGAGAGAATAGAGAATACTTAAACGACAGTAATGCCTCGTCAAGTGGTGATTACAAAAAGCTAAAAGCTACAGTTAGCGAAGCAGCCACATAATTATCGAGGTGTTTTACTTCAATTTGGTTCTGTTCCTCCCGTCAAAAAATGTAAAAGCTTGCCTCTGCTGTTCATTTTTTGCTGAATAAAGACACAATTTCTGTTTTCTTTGATTTTGAAAGACAGCTGAGGTAAGTTACGCTAGTGCTAGGTTGTGTTGGGCCTACAGATCAATGGCTATAGACCATTTTGTATAGACCATCTCTGTAAACAGAGATGACATGTTTTGTGGGTGGAGCTTAACTGGTGGCAGAACGTGACACTTAGCATAGTGGTGTCAGGTGTACGAATGTAGGAACATGGATCTTCGCAATGGAGAGAGCTTTCTTGGCCTGTACTCACTGTCTGGTCAATGCGTCAAGGATACACCTAAATGGCCAAAGTTACAGTGACTGGGCATCATCATATACCATTTGGAAAAACTCAGCACCTGCACAAAAGATAAACTCAAGCTATATAAATCTTATGATGCATACAATTTCATACCTAGCAGTCATGTCCAGGACCTTGAGTACAGAGAATTGTTGGATGTTTTTTGCGTATTATGGACCAATGTACTATCTAGTCAGTGACAAAGACATGAATCACAGCTATAAAAAAACAGATATGGCCTATTATAAATAAGTCAAACAACTATATGATGGCGAACTTCACTTGCCTGACTGGGTTACCACTCTTTTTCATTGTTTAATGCATGCTAGAACAACATAAATCACTAGAACTACTTTTATTACTACTGTCTGTGCTTACAGGAAAAAGTTATTTCTAGTTATTGGTCTAAATACTATTTCATGCTGTAAGGCTAATGTAGGGCTAATGCAGTTTGAACTGCATAATTGAATGTTATCTAGATCTACTGTATCCATCAAATTCATGCTCTAATGTAGGCTAATCATGCCATGCAGCTGCACTGCTTTTTAAGGATGAGCTGTATATCAGGATGGGAAGGGCAGATGCACATCATGTGTTTAGCCTCAAAGAGTGCCTTTGATGGTGGTTTTCTATAAAAGTGAAGGTCATTTGTTTCCCAATGCCTGTTCTGGCATCCAGCAGGATATTTTTGGTCCTTATTCCATGGATCTTGCCCATTTTATACCTCTTCTTTCTGATGTTTTTCTGCCTCCACAAGGCCCAAACAACTGCCAGTGATGTACTCATGATGTCTGCTCCAAATTGGTCTATAGAGTGGAGGTTAGAATTGGTTGACACCACAGGAATTCCCAGTAGCTTTATGATGTACTTGCATAATGCATGCTTGGTATTGTAGTGAGAGAACATTGCTGTACAAAAAATCAGAATAAAAGCTAAAGTTCTGCCAAATTGATGAGGCTGAGGGATTCGATTCTGCCTAACAAAATACTGCAAAACATGACAGATAACAAACTGCTGCTTTAATATCACAGTCATTGTTTCATTTTAAATTCAATGTGCTAGAGTACAGAACCATGGCAACAACAGATGTTTTACTTTCCAGTTAACTGACAGTCTGCCTTACCCCGAATGACTGCTTGCATGTATATGCAGCCATGAAACCCTCAGTGTTTGGCATCTGGCTTGAGTGTTTCACCCATGACCCTGTTTAGCTGGAGATGGCTCAATCTTGGCTGGGATGGTGCAGGTGGAGCAGGGTTAGATTGGGCGGCAGATGACAGCACCTGATCACTCATCTCCAGAGCCCAACAGCTGGTGCCTGGCTCCATCCCCCAGAGCCAGTGTCCACAGATAGCCATTTAATACATGATCTGCCCTTCACCCAGACCTCAAGCTCAAAATTACTACCTCTCACTCTCGAGTGGTCCCTGCTCACTGATGCTAGGCAAGAAGGCTAGATAGATTTGTCTGATCCACTGCCCATTAGATGTTTGGTTAACCTACATCTAGCTATTCAAGCTGTCTTTATTAAAAATGAGCATGTTTTAGTTGCCAGTTAGCAATATTGTGACCTAGACTCACCAGGTTAATTTCGAGGAAAGCAGTAGTATGCCAGGGATGTCAAAATAAAATATGCAATGTATTTGAAAGTGAGCTCAAATACTCATTGAATGTTAATTCAAAGTTAAGGCCTGTGCTGCGGTTCCTAGTACATTTTAGCAAAGGATGATGGTTACCAAATGCTATTGATTTAGATATAAGGTGAGCTGCTAGTTTAGCTGCTTGGCTAAGAACTGCATTTTTGCAGTTCTTAGCCAGTTTTCTTAAGTCATTCTGAGAAATACGTAAAAACAGGCTTTCTTATGAGTAGGTTAAGAAACACTGGTTTATAATGCTTTTGGGATATTTCTGAGTGCTCAATTATAGATTTGGGACATACAACTGTCCCATATAATTGAGACATGTAAATTGTCTTAGAAAAAAATTGAGTTTGCTACAGTTAAGTTATCCCAATCCATTTCTCTGCATCTTAAAAAGTTATGAATTTGAAAATATTTAAATAGTTGATAAATTAATTAATGGCAATTAAAATTTGATTTCTGGGCACAGCTGAAGGCGTCATGTGACATGTCAATATTTGAAACAGTATTATCTTGGCTATAACATCAGGTCCCACACGTTCTATCTCTTTGTTCTGATGTCAGCACTCATCAACACCCAAAATTTTGAGCTCTTTAAGACACCTTTGTGCCAAAATATTTTCAGTATGTGCTTTTAACAATTGTTTGAGTAGTTTGGGAAAAAAAATTGACAAAAGATAATTTAGGAAGTTTGATGAAAATGAAGCTGTGTTGCAGAATACATGTGTATTAGTAATAATATATGATAAATAATATCTGCTAGTGAGTGATCGTAGTAATTTGCAAAGAAACAGAGAAAAAATTAAAATTTCAAATAAAAGCAAGGCCTCAAGATTTCAGTGATAGTGTATGTTGTTTGTCTAACATGTTTATTTGTTTTTCTTCATTGCAGATGAATATATTCGACAAAAACAAAGACGGCCGTTTGGATCTAAACGACTTGGCGAGGTAACGTGCTCAGCGCCTACTACTTTTACACAATTTGCCTCCATTGCCAGGAACTTGTGTTCCTTTACAGCTCAACCTTGTGAAGGAGTCTATAGCTAAAAGCATAAACAGAGTAATGAAATAAGTTGCCATCTCCATTAAATCCTATGCCTCACAAGGAAATCACAAATGGTAAGACGCCGATCTAAATAGGATGTTAACTTCAGACCCATTGAGCTCATCAAGGCACATCATACCCACTTTCAACAGAATTTCTCAGCACTTGTTCTGTGGTTGGCATTATGTTAAAAGTGGCTTCCTCTTTTTGTGAGATGCAGAAACAATCAGTGGACTGACCACCAAAAAAAGACAGGGGGAGGTTCTCTGCTATATAAACATGAGTCATGTCCAGTCCATTAAGATCAATCAAGATCCATTAGACAGATATGAAACATACAAAATCAATAAAAGTGGTTGACTCCTACAATGATTGCGCTTAGTTTTTTTCACTTAATATAAGAAGAACATTAAAGTCTGTTTTATTGTAATAGAGCATTATTCAATTTAACTGACCAATCCCTTATCTTGTAAATGGACTCTTGGCCTGATGCTTGTGTCCATATATTTTTTAGGTTGAATGACATTAACTTGGTTATGGTGTTCCTTCTCCAATAGAATCCTGGCCCTGCAAGAGAACTTCCTGTTGCAGTTCAAGATAGATGTCAGTATCTGTTTGGTATCATGTGCAGTGCACGTCTCAGAGATTGATTAATTTGATAAATACGCTCATCTCAGAAAGTGTCCTCTGTGTCCTCCAGGCGAACAGTCTGGAAGAAAGAAGGCGTGACTTTGAGAAAATATTCGCACATTACGATGTGGTAAGTACGGAGATGGTGCGGGTTGCCTAACCAGAGCCCTATGTGTTTTCTTCACAGCAGTGACACTTCCTCTCGCTCACTGCTTTTGAACACATTCAGCCCAGTCTCTAATATGTGACTGCAGACGAGGCAAGTAGTGAGATGATAGTTTGTTTTTTTTAATATGTGAAAAGCCACTTTCAAAATGAATAGAGCGACATAGAACCTGTATTATGGGATAAAGAGAGGCTAGAAAACAGTTGAAAATAGAAACAGTGGTGCACAATGCCAGAGAAGAACCTTACAATGGATAGTTCTTTAGAGTACCATTTTTCTTAAATAAGATGTGTGTAAAGAACGTCCACATAAATTCTAGGAAGAACACCTATATATAGGGCCTTTTCATCATGTCTGCATGGTTCTTTAGGGAACCAAAAGTGGTTCTTCTTCAGCATCGCCATAAAAGAACCCTTTGTGAGCCTTTTTTTAAAGGGTGTACATTTGATTTACATTACACAATTATTGAAATGCAGTTGCATAATTAATTACGTAGTTAGCACTGAATTGCTGTTAGTCAATTTTGTTTGATTCTGCACTTCTGCCATTTTTCAATGACAAAAAATGGCAAAAAAGAAAAGGGTTTTTTTTCTTTCCTAGGTGCACAAGAATGAACACAAGTTAATAGTGAGTTATAATATTTGCATAATTACAGAATGAATTAAATATTTTTGTTACTGTGCAGTCCAAGTCACTGCACTTTAAATCTCCAACAAAAACAAAAAACAAGAAAAAATGCTAAAACGAAAACATGGCAAAAAACATCTGCTGTTTCTTTCTGTGCGCTGGTAGAGTGTTTGAGTAGTTTGAGCATGATAGCCTACCTTTAGATGATCATCTTAAAGGGGAATTCCACTTATTTTTCCAAGTTTGTCCGTAATTCGGTGATTGAGATGTAAACAAAGTCATTCCGAGTGGTTTCATGTGAAGTGGTTCACTATAGAGAAACTCCTTGACTGATTTCTTTACAGTGGTGGTGATGGGAACCAGGAATCACAATGTCTACCATGCAAATGTAGCCATTTTATTTACTATCTAAAATGACCAGTGAACATACACATCCTCTGAGTTTTTGTATGTAGTGTTGATCATAATAAAATGGACTATTTTGCCTTACAACACCCTGCATGTACCGCTCCGCAATGAATAGCTTTTAAGCAATACGCTTACGACCAAAATCGTGAAACAATATTCCAGCATCAGGCAGCGTATTCAGAACCATTTCAGGTAATATTGTTCTGTAAGGGAGCCTTTATGGGTCTTATTTCTTCAGACGCCATCATCATTGTATTAGATTTAATCTTCTGCTTTAAGTGAAGTGTATTAATTACATATAGCTCATTTTCAGGCTTTACGGTTTTTAAAGAAGAAAAATCTGATGAGTATCAGCCGATACTCAAGATATTAATATCGGTGTCAGTATCGGTAGAGTGGCATCGTGCCATCTCCACTTGTTTCAGTGAGCTACCAGTGAGAAATACCTGTCTAAAGGTTAAACTGTTTACATTGTATTGCTTTATCATTTCTCTTTCAGAGTAAGACGGGAGCTCTTGAGGGACCAGAGGTGGACGGCTTTGTCAAAGACATGATGGAGCTGGTCAGGGTGAGTGGACGCTCTACTGCATGTTTGAGTCTAACAGTGAGTTAATCATTATAGAGCTGAATTGGAACATCAGATAAGCCTGTGTAGGTTGAGTACAAGCACACTAATCCTCCAGTCGTGCTAATGGAGCGAGTGTGTGAATACTGAACAGTAGTACAGGTGCTCCACCTGAATTTACTTTAGCTTTTCATTTAACTCCTTCCTGCCCCCTCTCTCTTTCCCACCCTCTCTCTCTTACAGCCCAGCATCAGTGGGTCAGAGCTGGATCAGTTCCGTGTTGTGCTGTTGCGCCATTGCGACATAAACAAAGATGGAAAGATCCAGAGGAACGAGCTGGCCCTTTGTTTAGGGGTGAAGCCCTAGCTTTAGTCCACTTCAGTCATACTGCATGTGTAGAGATGTCCATATACCACCACCTGCGATATGGATGTTTGCAATCTAATGTGTATAAACACTGCTATATGAATCATTATGTAGTCGTGGTGTAGGTTTGGGATGCGACATAGCAGAGTGTGTCTTTTCACGGCACAGCTAAAGCCCAGTCTTAACTACAGTTGTAAGCAAAAGTTTGAACACCCCCAGTCAAATTGCACGATTTGTTTATTTTCTGAGTGAAAATAAGTTAACATGTCGTCTACAAGGAGCTTTTTTTTTTTCAAATTTTACTGCACATTTTCTATATATCAATTTAAAATATTGGCAAAAAATTAAATATACAGTATATACAGTACAAAGTAAAGTATATACTAATAATAATAAAGTATACAGTAACTGGTGTCGTAAGTTTTGCAAAGTAGCTTAGGTGTGTGTGTGTGTGTGTGTGTGTGTGTGTGTGTGTGTGTGTGTTAAAATCAGCAAATAACAGTAATTGTGTATTCAAATGTGCAGAAGTTTGTTCGGTGTAGATGATGTGTGAAGTTTTCACCTAAATGTCAAATCAATGTCATTTGACCAGGGGTGTTCAAACTTTCACTCATGCCTGTACAAAACAGAAAGGATTTAATCTGTATGGTTCAGATTGGTTAGGCTTAAAGCCATATTTTGGCAAAAAAATCACATTGACACAATTTTCCTCTCACTCGAAATGTACCCAATCAGCCAAGACATGTTTGGTGTCTGAAGTTTACTTCTTTAGTTTTGCACTGGAGTTTTGGGGCCAATATAGCCAACATGAGATCAGGGGTGGATTTAGTGATTCTTGGGCCCTATGCAACAGACAGGAATGGGGCCCCCTGGATGCACCTTTTTAAATTGGTTGAGGCTCTGAACTACTATTTACACAGCAAAAAAATATATGTTGTCTAATTAAGCGATCTTAAATGTAATCAATATATCTGATGTTTCTTATTTTGAGAATGTGGCAAGAGTTTTAGAAGACGAACTTTAAGCAGATAATTTTGCATGTTTTGGGGAAATATGCTTGAGAGAAGCAAAATCATCTCCCAAATTGGAGAGATAATTTGCTACTGAGTAGTGTAGAAGTAAGGTGAGATTACTTTTTTCCAAGAAATAACAATCATCACAGTTTGAGAATAGTAGCTTGTATTGCATTACTTTTTTGAGTAAATCCTCCAACACTGGAGCCGATCTATGCCAACATTAACAGTAGCATTATCAGTTAGCCCTTTTGTTGCCATATGAAGACTAAAGCAGAGAGCTGACAGTAGGTTTTACCATGATCTGGCTGTGTTTGTGTACTATATTTCTGAGTTTTGGGATGTTAGAGCTGGTTTCTCTCACTCTGACTAGTGATGGCAGGAGTGTTCTGGCGTGTAAATGATGTTGTGTCGCTATTTTTAACCCTCTGTTTATAATATGAAGGCTAAAAGCAGAGATGTAATATAACAGAGCAAGTGGGTTTTGGGTGATGAAATCCCTCTGTGGATGAAATCACTCTGGATGGTGAGGGCAGAGTCTGATGAGAGATCTGATGTGTGAATCATGGCACTGTTTTTACCCTTTGTTTACAATATGAAGGCTAAAACCTGAGGGCTAAAAGTCGATTCTAAGCATGATTGTGGCTGAAATCGCTGATAAATCCTGCTACAAATGCACCAGCTGTTTTATAAGGTGTGCGTATGTATTTCAGAATTAGTTATTTAACATTGACACAGAGATCTAATTTGTATTGTCATGAGCTCCCTGGCTCATTAGGGCCCTAGGCGGCTGCCTACATTTGCCTCGTGCAGACCACCTCTGCTTGAGATGGAAATTTATCCCCCACCCATTTAGCATCGTACATGCCTTAATTCTCACTTTTAAAATGGAATTTTCTGCCTTGTTTAGTCATGTCCAGTTCCGCTCACTAGCTATTTGTCCACCTTGAGGGTGAAATCAGTCACTAATGTAATCTCACTGGCCAGCTCAACACGCTTGGAGGAGAATGCTAACTGTCCTTTCTATTGCGTCAGCCAAATGATATCCACTTTATTATGATGTGCTCTTGAAGTCCTGGCCATGGATGGTTGTGGCATGACTGAGAATCAAACTCAGTGTCCCAATGACAGGACCTGACAGAACATGGTCACACCTGCCTTAAAAATAGACAAAAATACTCACAATTCAGCCTTAAAGATTCCTGCTGTGACTGTTTTAGCTAGGCAACATGCTGTTGGGTGAGGTATCAGCTCCCATTATCTATTATCTTTATTAGTCTCGTAGCTCCATTTCAAAACTAAAAGAGCAAACTTCTTCAAACAGTAAACATGTCTTGGCTGATTGATACATTTATGGTTTATGGTATTAAGGGAAATTGTGTAAGCCTGATTTTTTTTTACTATTCCCATAATAAACTATTCCTTTATCATATGCCTGAAAACTTAGATGCTTGTAATGAATCTCCTGAATGATTCTCCTGAATGTAACTGTGGGTTGGTACTTAAAATTTCACAATGTAGGTTATGCACGTGTGAACGTATCTGATTTTCTGCATGTGACCCTGTTTTGACGTGATTTTGATATAGTGATGTGTGTGTGGATTAAAGAAGCAAACAGGTGACTGTTTTAAATCCAACTCTATGCAGCACACAGTGTCTTGTATGTTAAAGATTGAATTACAAAGATGACCTAAGGAACTTTCCAGCCTCCATGGTGCCTCAGCGCAAACCAGCAACAGAGAAAAACATGCCACAGAGCAGGGCTTTCCCTCTAATGATGTCTTGTCTTTCCTCCAGTGCCTGGAAACCGCAGCATATTAGTGCATATTAGCTAAGAGAGAGACAGGGAAAGCGTGCATTACTGATAGGATACACCCACGCACCTATTGGGGGGGGGGGGGGGGGGCGGGGGGGTTGGTGTGAGTGTGCGTAAGCCTCTCTGAACCACCTGTCAGACTGACAAAAGAAGCGTTTTGTGTCTGTGAGGTTGTTTACAGTGTCTTTCTGTGGCCTTTAGTGCTCATATAGTGGAACACCTGCCTGAAGGCAAACAGATACACAAAGCAAGACCATCTTCTCTATGTGTGTGTGTGCGTGTGTGTTAGTTAAGCACTCTGTGGAGACCAAATGTCTGCAGGATGGTGAAGAACATGAACATAAAACACAGAAGGCAGCTTTTAGCTCTAAAAAGGAAAGAAAATAAAACCTTTGTTTCCTAGATTTAAAGGGGAATTACACCAGTTGTTCAGAATTTCTCCAGAACTTAAAAAGTTTCTTAAAAAGAGAGTTTTTTTTTTCAGTCCACTTATAACATTTGTGTTTAATATACCAAAATTGGTCATAATTAATTTTTACATGACAAATTTTCCAACCCCTCTTTATCCTGTAAATGGTCTTGTCACTGCATCTTTAAGACTGATATAAGATAAATGATCTCTCATATAAGAAAAATGAATGAATGTCCTGTACTATGCCTCATTCAAAAAGTACTCAGAGCTAAAGCACCACCTAGACCTTTAATATGACTGGGCAAGGCTAAACTGCTGTAGGCTGAACAGGTGGATATATGTAAATGAGTTAATTGTTGTGAATTCAAAACAAGCTTTTTTTGCAGCTTAGTTTCCATATATGGACTGGACAGTCCATCCATCCATCCATCCATCCATCCATCCATCCATCCATCCATCCATCCATCGCTTATCCGAGTCCGGGTCACTGGGGCAGCATCCTAAGCAAAGAGGCCCAGGCCTCCCTCTCCCCCGTCACCTCCCCCAGCCTTTCTGGAAGGATACCGAGACATTCACAAGACAGTCGAGAGATATAATCCCTCCAACGTGTCCTGGGTCTTCCCCGGGGTCTCTTCCCCATCGGACATATCTGGAACACCTCCCTAGGGAGGCGTCCAGAGGCCATCCTTACCAGATGCCCGAACCACCTCAACTGGCTTCTCAACGTGGAGGAGCAGCGGCTCTACTCCGAGCCTCTCCCGAATCGCCAAGCTTCTCACCCTATCTCTAAGGGAGAGTCCGGCGACCCTGCGGAGAAAGCTCATTTCGGCCGCTTGTATCCGCAATCTCCTTCTTTCTGTCACTATCCAAAGCTCGTGACCAAAGGTGAGAGTCAGAACGTAGACTGACCAGTAAATTGACAGCTTTGCCTTCTGGCTCAGCTCTCTCTTCACCATGACGGACTGGTATAGGGTCCACATTACTGCAGACGCCGCACCATTCTGCCTGTCAATCTCTTATTCCATCCTTCCTTCACTCGTGAACAAAATCCTGAGATATTTAAACTCATCCACTTGGGGCAAGAATTCACTCCCGACCTGGACAGAGCATTCCACCTTTTTCCAACTGAGGACCATGGTATCAGATTTAGAGGTGCTGATTTTCATCCCAGCCGCTTCACACTCGGCTGCAAACTGGTCCAGAGAGAACTGGATGTCCCGGCCTGATGATGCCAACAGGACCACATCATCTGCAAAAAGCAGATGTGAAATCCTGAGGCCACCATACCGGACACCCTCCGCCACTTGGCTGTTCCGAGAAATTCTGTCCATAAAAGTTATGAACTTGGTGACAATGGACAGCCCTGGCGGAGTCCAACCCTAACTGGAAACCAATCTGATTAACTACTGGCTATAGGAACCAAGCTCCTGCTCCGTTTGTACAGGGACTGAATGGCCTGTAACAATGGGCCCCTTACCCCGTACTCCTGGAGCACTCCCCATAGGATCCCCCGAGGGACGAGGTCGAATGCCTTCTCCAAATCCACAAAACACATGTGGACTGGTTGGGCGAACTCCCATGCGCCCTCCAGGACCCTGGTGAGGATAAAAATCTGGTCCAGTGTGTCACAACCAGGGCGAAACCTGCATTGTTCCACTCGTAGCTGAGATTTGAGTATCAGTTGGACTCTCTTCTCCAGTACCCGTGCATAGACCTTACCACCCAGTAGTTGGAACACACCCTCTGGTCCTCTTTCTTAAAAAGAGGGACCACCACCCCAGTCTGCCATTCCAGGGGGACCGCCCCAGATGTCCACACGATGTCCAACTCACCACTAGATGGTGATCGGTTGACAGCTCTGCTCCTCTCTTCACCCGGGTGTCCAAAACACATGGTCGCAAATCCAATGACACAACTATGAAGTTGATCAACGAACTGCAGCCTAAGTTGTCCTGATGACGTGCACTTATGGACATCCTTGTGTTTAAACATAATGTTTGTTATGGACACACTGTGTCGAGGACAGAACTCCAATAACAAAGCACCACTCGGGTTCAGATCGGAGAGGCCGTTCCTCCCAATCACTCCCTTCCAGGTCTCACTGTCATTGCCCACACGAGCGTTGAAGTCACCCAGCAAGACAATGAAGGGGGCACTTTCCAGTACCCCGTCCAGGGTCTCCAAAAAGGCCAGGTGCTCCGAGCTGCTGTTCGGTGCATAAGCACAGACAACAATCAGAGCCCGTTCCCCAACCCGAAGGCGCAGGGAAACAACCCTCTCGTCCACCGGAGAAAACCTGAATGTACAGATGCTGAGCCGGGGCGCTATGAGTAAGCCCGCTCCTGCCCGATGCCTCTCACCCTGGACAACCCCAGAATGGAATAAAGTCCAACCCCTCTTGAAAGAGTCTGTTCCAGAGCCCCCGCCATGTGTTGAGGTGAGTCCAACTATATCTAGTCGGTATCTCTCAGTCTCTTACACTAGCTCAGGCTCTTTCCCTGCCAGAGAGGTCACGTTCCATTTTCCGAGAGCCAGTTTCAGTAGCTGAGGATTGGAACACCAAGGCCCCTGCCTTCGGCCGCCACCCGATCCACACTGCATCGGACCCCCATATGCGCCTCTCCCACAGGTGGTGGGTCCATGAGAGAGTGGTCCCCTGTGGCTCATTTAGGCTAAGCCCAGCCGGGACCCATGGGTAAAGCCCCAGCCACCAGGTGGTCGCCGAGGAGCCCCTTCCCTAAGCCTGGCTCCAGGGTGAGGCCCCGGTAACTCAAATCCAGGTGAGGGAAACTAGGTCCTGATGGTCTCCATCATATGGGGGTTTTGGATCACCCTTTTTCTGGCCCATCACCTAGGACCTGTTTGCCTTGGGAGACCCTACCAGGAGCTTTTGCCCCTGACAACGTAGCTCCTAGGATCATGTAGGGACGCAAACCTCTCCACCACAGTAAGGTGGTGATCCAAGGAGAGGCTGGACTGGACACTGAATTGTATATTTTGAAGCTTTGACTTAGATTACACTTTACTTAAAATGCACTTAAAAAATAAAGCAAGGGACATTTGGTTTTCCATGATAGTAGCCCTTTAATTGCTGAGATGTGAACCTTCATTCAGAGAGTTTTGGTGTGAAATGGCTCATTAGCTATGTTTCTACTTTCTGCACAAATTGCAAGGGATAAAATGAAAATGTGTTTAATTTTTTTTTTTTTTTTGCTGCCCAGCAGCTTTTCATCCACAGAGTTCTGGAGATGAAATGCTTTTTTGTAATGTCATGTTTATGACACTTCTATGTTTATAAGTGCTGAAAAGTGCAGCACTCATTTTGAAAACATTCTCATCCCCTCCTCACTCCACCTCTCCACCATACTGTTTGTGTTTTTTTGTAAGAGGGACGCAAGGGCGGTCTGTCATGACACTACATAAATAAACAAAAAATGTTCTCAAAGAGGTTTTCACAACACTTTAGACATTGTTAAAAGATCTGCTAAAATTCAATAGAGAAATGTTCTGTCAATATTCATAATATACTACCTGCAATATAGGCTTCCATAGCCTTCATACTTAATGTAGCAAAGCCTGTTGATTTGGATTTTTTTTTACAGGGGCTGCAATGTTTACAACACAAATATAACACAATTCTCCTATTTTATTAGATGTTTTTATATGTAATGGTGATGATGGCAATATAGTGGTAAATCTGACAAAATATGTTTTCTTTGGATACTGTTTTGCCTGATAACACCTTGCGTGTACCTCTCTATCTTTTCAAGTATTTGAAAAAGTACCAGGCTACCTCAGGCACCAGGCAGCCTATTCATAAGCTCATAAGTAGATTTTAGAGCAGGGAAAACCAATTTTAGCTGCTAAGAGCCAGTGTGGCAGGTTTTCAATGCAAAAAAGCAGGAGCACACTTCATCACTTGCTTGAAGACTGATCAGCTGATTAACCAAAGTGAATCAGGTGAGCTCCTCCTGCGGCCTTATCCCTTTGTGGATAAGACGAGATATCACTGTTTTAGAAGCATCTTTAGATATTTGGATCCTATCAGCACCACAGTGCTGATATTCTTAAAAATGGGTGGAATTCCCCTTTATTGTTAGGGTTGGTTTAGGTATAGTACAACAGCAGTTAAATACAGAACACAGAAACACCCCACAAGGACAGGAATACACAGCACTGTGTTTGTTTAGAGCGTGGAGTCATGGCCTAGTCGTGTCCCAGCTGTTTTCTTTGTAATACAGGTTTGTGTGTGTGTGAAGAGGCGATTTGTGCTTTTCGTTTTGCTTTGTTTCACATGTTCCAGGCTTATTAATATTGATAAGGCAGCGACCTGAATGAATCATCACTGACTCTTTGATACAATATCAACAAAATTACCCAGTGAGGAGTTTAATTTTGCCCCATTATGTAACATTGTCACGTTCATCCAGTAGGCACTCACAGTGATATCGTGTTTCAATCAAGCTGTTCTTTTAATAGAAGCATGGATGAATGTCCATGTCAGAGGGAAAAAAAAACAAATGCGAAGGATGGAGAAGAAAGAAAAGTACTTTTGTGACTCAGCGCTCCAAGGTTTCGTATCCATAGAAACCTGTCCTGAGATTATAATAGATGGACGTACAGTCTAAATGAGAAAAGCAGCAGGTGAGCGTGTGATGAAGGTGGGCTTGTTGAGGCAAGGTGGAATAGGCAGAAACAGACGACATAACTTGTCCTCTCTCTGGGAAAACGGTGCCTGATTGAATTTTTGAATCAGCAGGCATCTTCGCTAACTTTGGAGGGAATTGAAACAACAGATTGGTTTCCAATTTGCAATTTGCTCCTCAATATATCTGCGGGAGGGAGAGTTGAAGCCAATTCTGCTCAGAGATTGGGCTGGAAATCTACTGTACGAGATGAATTGCTTCTCTGATTCCGATGTAGTGTTCTATTTTTGTCCTCGACATGATCTGCTGACATGTTTGTGGTGTGGAACTATGGCATCAGTATGCATAGGTGCCCTTTTTTTTCTGGACCGTGCTCCAGAGTGGTCAGTCAAGTACTTGTTTATCCCCTCGTTTCATATTAGCAGAGAAACTAGTGGCTCAGTGTTGAGATCAATGTACTGATTCAGATTCAGCTCCCACAGGTCTGTGTAATTGTATTCACAACAAAAAGGCTAAATCTGAACTTTAAGACCCTAGAAACACCTACCTTGTACTTCCACCGACAGGCCACTTTATGAGCGCCATCTAGATTTTAGGTCCACTTTGTAGGTGTGTACAGTTACATACTGTGTCTCAGGGGTTCCCAACCTTTTGCAGCTTGCGGCCCACGCAAAAGACCATAAAAGCTTTTGCAGTCCGCAAAAGGGTTTAACTGATGAGATTTTTTTCTGACTCACCTGGAGGACTGTTTCTGCCACTTGGAAAAAGGGGCCACATAGTATGTCATAATAATGACTTACTATCTCATAATAATAATAAGAACATTTTCTCATAATTATGAGATGTTAAACCATTCTCATGAGATGTCATGTCATTATTATGAGATACTATGTCATAATAAATCATGAAATGGTAAGTCACAATCATGAGATACTATGTCATAATAAGTCAGAATTATGAGATGGTAAGTCATAATTGAGATATTATGCCATAAGTCATAATTATGGGGAAAAAAAACAGAATTATGAAATACTAAGTCATAGTAAGTCATTATTATGAGATGCTGTCAGAATTATGAGATACTAAGTCATAGTAAGTCATTACTATGAGATGCTCTCAGAATTATGAGATACTAAGTCATAGTAAGTCATTACTATGAGATGCTAATTCAGAATTATGAGATACTAAGTCATAATAAGGCATTATTACGAGATGCTAAGTCAGAATTATGTGATACTAAGTCAAAATTATAAGGGTCATACTTATGAGATGCTAAATGATGATCATAGATAGTAAGTCATGATTTTGATATAGTAAGTAAATTATGGGAAAGTAAGTCATAATTATGAGATACTGTGTCATAATTATGAAATGCTAAATCACAGTTATGTGATACTAAGTCATGATCAGCATTGGGCAAAATACTAGTATTGGCTAAATACTGAACATACTGTCCTAAATGTATTCAGTAAAATATTCCATTAAAATGATAATAAAAACATTCAGAATCCATTTAGAATATGTTTAGAATACAAATTGATGAAGTTCATGGGAAAAAGTCATCTGTAATCTGTATTTATTTCATGCTGTTCCTTCATGTAATTGGTTGGCAGTTTTGTTCACGTAATATGATATGTTTCAAGAAAAATTCAATTATTTAAGTAAATACAAAAATGAAGCAAACTCCTCAACACTATTTTGACTCTGATCACCTATTTCAGTCCAGCTGCTCCTATAATCCCACTGCCATTTCATGACCTAAGCCAACAATTCACCATGTCCCAATAATAAACTCTCACAAATATGATAATAACATGGGTAATTATGTGATTTTCAGGTAATGATATGTATGTAACTCGACACAGAATGCAGGCATGAGTCCTGTACAACACCAAAGCTAAGCTTATCGCTTGTGAATATCCACGCCTCAGTTGTTTACTAACGCTGAGATTAATAACTGTCTCATCACAGTGACTTATCAGTCCACTCAGGCCTTTAGCAGGAGTTTTTGTAAAGAAACCATTTTTGAGTAGTTTTGAGTTAAGTAAGTCTTGCTGTGTGCTGGTTTTAATTGATTTTATATTATTATTTTATTATATTATTAGTTTTTTTATGTTATTTACTATATTTTATTATTATAGTTTTTTTTTTATTTAGTGAGTAAGTGTTCTAAAAGTAACTCCTAAAAATGTAAAAAGTAACTGTATTCTGAATTCTGCCTTAACAAAATGTAGTTTGGACTGAATACATATTACCAGTACTTGTATTCCTTTACATCTCAATCCTTGTTAAATGTCTATATCAATCTTTTAAAAAGACATCAACGGCAGTACCACCTGCTGTAGCCCATCTGTTGTTCTGTTAGCAGTCCTATCATAGATGTAGCTAGCATGTTGTTCCAACATAGTATAGCCTTTAAGCCAAATGTTGAAACATGTTTGAATGAAAAAAGAAAAACTGCATTGCACTGGTGTGTATGGTGGACGTATGTTTTTTTCAGTTAGTTACATCAGAAATGCACAGACGTAGGTCCTATATAAAAGGTATGCATTGAACTCCAGTGAATTAAACTCACCATGCACATTTTTTGTAGAAGTTCCAGGCCCCCATCCCCTTAATAATGTGTCCTTTACATATACATAGGCTATATGTTATTAAATCTTACTGATGATATCAGCAGGTAGAATACTATCACATAAAATATGCGTACAAAAAAACCTAGAAGAGACTTCTTTCTTTTTTCATTGTGGAGCAGAACAGCCTGAAATGGAACTGGAAAAACCATAGATGTACATTATTTTTTACATATTGATTTTTACATATTGATTACAGGACATGCAACTGAAGCAATCATTGCAACAGTGCATTCAGTGGGGTCCAAACGTCTAGGACCACTACTGAAAATGCTTCCAATTTGTATTCTTTGCTAATTTAATACATTTAATACATAAGTTATATTAGCAGTCTAACAATATGGGTTAGGTTTATGTGAGTTTCTTAGTATTTGGAATGCCCCCCTTTTTGGTTTGGTGACAGCATGTACTTGAGCTGGCATGAACTCCACAAGTTTGTGTAGAAGCCTCTGATGAGTAGATAAGTGTCATCCGAACACAAGCTTCAATGGAAATGTAAACTTTAAAAAAAACAGACCTTTTTGTACAAAGGCCTTAACATGGTGAACATCAAAAATCTCCTCAAAAATAAATATAGTGGCTTAGAAATGGTGCAGGATCTAGAGTGTCTCTTCTTCGCTTTAACTTATGTTAGTGCCTAGCTAACGGTGGTGTACATTCACCAGTATTTACAGTAATACTATGGCATGACCAAATTGAGTTTCATTACAAAATGCATTATATAACTCCAAAAATGTGTTACATTTATATTCAAACTACACACTGAAGTGTTGAGAAGGTGGAGGAAAAAAATGACATTGGTTCACATTTATTGAAACAACATTAGATCTTTTCTCACCTGCATTTCATCAAAACACAGAATGAGTTCAGCAGACCCTTGCATTTTAGTATGTAGTGTAAATTCAACATAAAACAAATGGGGCATGCAAGAAAAATGTGTTGACATGGCTTCACATGGCTATGTGAATGATCTTTATCTAAGCCTGAAAAAATAACAAAAGCTGCTTATCTAGCTTTATCTGCTCAGAAAAACACCAATATTAGGATAATTTCACATAACATTAATACAGTAAGTAGTGGTTTTATGTATGTCAATGCGTTTTTCACAATTTCAAAACCTCTCCTCGTGGTAGCCTGTAGTTGTAGTTATTGTAAATTCCTGGTCTAGCTTATGGAAGTGAAGTGAAGGCGTCTTCATTGACCCTGTCTAGACCGCTGACCTATACTTATCAGCCACTTCATTAAAAACACCTTGCAAACCCTTTTCATCTACCATGGAACACCTACCTTGTAAGCCTATCTAGTGTACAGTCCATAACTATTCACATACATAGACACGTAACGCTTCAGGTGTTTGTCACCCCCATAGCTATCAGGTGGATAAAATTAAGCACAGAGCCTTGCAGTCTCGTTAGACAAACACTGGCAGTAGAATGGATCTTTCTGATGAGCTCAGTGATTTAAACATGGCACTGGGATTGGTGTACGGTGCAATGCCACTGGACTGGCAGTCTGATGGACAAGTCTGGGTTTGGCGAATGCTGGGAGAACATTACCTTCCTGACAGTATTGTGCCAAGTGTAGAGTTTGGTGGAGGAGGGATAATGCTATGGGGTTGTGTTTCAGGGGTTGGCCTAGACCCCTTAGTTCCAGTGAAAGGAACTCTCAATGCTCCAGCAGAACAGAACATTTTGGTCAATTCTATGCTTCTATCTTTGTGGAAAAACTGAGCCCCAGCGCACAAAAAAAGGTCCATAAAGGCATGGATGATCAAGTTTGGTGCAGAAGAACTTGACTGACCCACACAGATCCCTGACCTCAACCCCATCAAACATGTTTGAGATTAAATAGAATGGAGACTGCGAACCAGGCCCTCTTGTCCAAAATAAGTGTCTGACCTCACAAATGCTCTTCTCGATGAATGGGCAAAAATTCCCACAGGCACACTCCAAAATCTTGCTCATAAAATGGCCAGAGAGAGGACACATGTTGCAATACATTGGATGGTGAGAAACAAAAAAGTAATTGGCTTGTACAGAATGCTGCTGTTTTCCTGACTCGTGCTGTTCTGTCCCTGCATATTCAGAGTCTCCTGTGGCCTGTGATTCAATTATTTCCAGTTCAGCCCCCACCAATTACACCATGTACATGTGCTATGGCTCCAGACCTTGAAGCACATATGAACACATGCAGTGCAGGTGTGATTATGCATGGTGTTGCACAGTCACACTCTGTCCTACATTTATGCAGGTTTCCATTTTTTAAGTGATGTGCTGCTCTCATAGTCCCAAAAGGCAGCTAATTCACTAAAGCTAATACGCTAATAACTTGTTTGGTTTTCAGTGTGTGTCTTCTCAATGAGCGCTAAGGAGCTAATGAAAGTGTCCAGGGAGCTTTCATTACTACTGGCACGATTCATCTTGATTGGAGTGGAGGTTGACATCTTATGACGTGAAACCTAGGTCCTGAAATCCCTGGAAACACACTGTAAAATACTAAAATTGAGTGTTTTAATGAAAAAATTCAAGATAGAAATATGAAAAAAGAGGGTTTGCAAAATACTAATCGGATCTGAAAACTGTCTAGATATGGCTCTATATATTGTCACTGTCTGGAATTTTAAATTGCCAGTTGCTCTTTGCATTGTGTTAAAAATTAAGCATAAATGGACCAGTATAACTAGTATAAAATTACTTAGAAAAGCATGTTTTTCCATGTTTTTCCATTCACATTTGAGAATGTTTTTTGAATGTTTTCTCCTCGCAAGTCATTGTTTTGAAGATGCAAGGTTTTGTTCTGACAATAATGATGGTGTAGAACCCAGCTGTGTTCATAGTTCACTAAAAATATTATTTTATGTGGCAACATCTTGAAAGAAGGTAATGCTTTTCACTTCACTGCTGCAAGTTTACCCAGGGAATGCTGGCATGGTCAGTTTAATAGCTCAGCTGTGGTGCTAAGTTAGCATTCGCTTGGTTGTTAGCCTTCTCTTTGTACATTTTTCCATCTTGAAAAGCAAGAGAGAGCATAGCTATAAGAGTGATGGAGATAACTCACACTTGCATCCTGTATCATTTTCTTTGTTCAAGTCCAAGTTGACAGTACTAACAAATTGTGAAGCTATGGCGAGTAAGTTAGAGATCTCCAAACATAAAAGAAACAAAAACCAAATGGAAACTCACAGAAGAATGACCAAACACAATGCATGACAAAGGGCAAGGGGCAATGCTCAACAAAGGGGTAGATATAGAGCAAGGAACAAGCTGGACATGAACACAACCAAGAAGGTCTATTAACTGAAACCAGGCCAGGGGTGTGGTGAGTGGGTGGGGATAGGGAGGAGCAAAGAAGTTATAGAAACAAAAGGAGAAAAACAAGGAGATGAAGATTCAGGGAGAGGGGGGCATTACAGGAGGCCCTCCTCCAAAGTTCAGCTCCCAAGATACGAAAAAGAACTCACTACAGGAGCCAGGATGGAGAAGAGGCCAGGAAGTCTAATGACAAGACCAGTGACAGCTGAGGATTGGAAAGGTGAATGGACAAGACACTAGACAGATGACAAGACAGATGACTGAACAAGGACCTGGGCAGAGACAGGACACTGCACAGTTGTCTCAGGTGACTGGATGGGCAGCTGAGCCAGAGACTGGGCAGCTGGTGGGTGCCATTTCCTGGACACCTAGGAAAGCCACATTCTGGGCTACTGGCTGTTAACGGCCATATGTTGGGCCCCTGGCAGGGCCTTAAGCTGCTTGTCTTGGTCTGGCATGTTGGTACACTCCAGGACAAAAGGCAATGCTGTGGAGCACCTTCCTGCAATCTGGCTTTCTCTGGCTCACTGATCTGCTGCTGCTCCACCACTAAACTCACTAGATCCTTCAGGGGTCATGCATTCTGTAACCAGTTTTCATTATCCAAGTCCAAGTTAACTGCTGTAACCAGTTGTGACGCTGTGGCAAGAAAGTTTGAGATCTCCATAGATTACAACAACAACAAAAAAAACAAACCTGAAAACAAATTAAAAGCAAAATGACTAGAACAGATAAAACTGGGACCCAAGATAAATTACTTGGAAAATCAAACTCAGAATAAGCTAGAAAAAGGAAGTCAAACAAGGATGAACAAACACAATATATAACAAAGGGCAAGGCTCAACAAAAATAAACTGAAACTGAAACTCACTGAAAAAAGTGAGTGTTGTGATGAGTAGGTGGAGCTGGGAGGAGAAAATGCCAGGAAACTGACTAACAAACTAAAAACTAACCCTTGGGCTCCAGTGCATCATCGATAAGCACTAGCAAAACAGAGAGAAGTTAAAGCCACCGCACACCAGATGCGCCGCATCGTGTTGTGCTGGGTCCAAAATCGAAACCTTTGTTTTTAATGGAGGTCACACACTGCTGACACTCCACATCGACAAGCAGTGGTGCTCACGACACCAGCAGCCAGTCTTTTAGGTAAACAGCTACTGATAAGTTACCTTGGTTAATGCTACTAGACTTTTTCAGCTCGTATCTTTCAGTGAGTTTTTATAGAGGTGGTAAACAGAAGCATGATGAGTGTTGCTGACCACTTTGTTTCATTGAAGTTAGATGAGTACAGTGTAAAAATAAACTTGAACCGGGATATTATCGTCTCTCCCTGCCAGCGTTTTATGGTAGCGCTCTGCTATGTGGTGCTACACTGCATGACAGGGCTGTGACTAGTAATGACTAGTAAACCTACACATGTCCTCTTTATATGTAATGCTGATTCTTTATATGTAATGCTGATTGTGGTAAAATAGTTCATGGAAAAACGGTTTTCTTTGGGGACTATATTTTCAACACTCTGCATGTACCACTCCATCATGAATGCATTAAAAAAAGGCCAAAACCTCAAAACAATAATAAAATGATGTCTCTGGCATAAGGCAGCATATTCATAACCATTTTGAGTAATAACTTTCTGTAAGGGACCTTTTAAGAGGCATTAAACTATTCTGACGTCTGGTTCTTATTGCCACCACTGTGAACAATTCTGACTTGTTAATTGAGAAACACTGAACTATGAATTTCATTCTTAACCATAAGACAAATGACACATAGTGCAACTCATAACGTAGGGGACACGTGTCCTAACCAATCTAAATCCCAGAATGTGACTGATAAGAAATATTGCTAAAACCTTTCTAAAACATTTCTTTTTACTGCATTCTAAGAGTCTGTGTGTTTTCCTCTCCTGCCCTGCAGCACATTTAAAGAGTCCATATCTTAGATTTTTCTTGTGTTGTTGTCTTTCCCTTGTCGACCACTTACAACATGTTTTTATGTACCAAAAGTGCTCATAATTAATTTTTTCATCACCATTTTCTAAGCTATCTTCATACCTTATAATTTGACAGCATGTTTTTTTTGTCTAAGACTGGTGTATGTTAATGAGCTCTGCTCAGATTGGCTGTCCTGTATTGCACCTCATTAAAAAACCCTCAGAGCTGAAGCACTCCTTGGAACTTCAGTGCAAGTGGGTGGAGCTAAACTGCTGTAGGCTGAGAATGTGGACCTATGCAAATAAGTTGGTTCTCACAGCATCACAGAAACACACACACACACACACACACACACACAGACACACACATTTTCTAAGCCGCTTCTCCCTCAGGGTCGTGGGATCACAGAAACTATGAATTCAAAACAGGCTGCGTGATTTCCAAATATCTGTACACACTTGGTTCTCCTCAGCTCATTACCAGACCCTTCACGATGGTACAGCTGTTGGTGCTGGTGCAGCAAAACGCCAGAACCAGGACTGAGAAATGCTGTTTAACTGAAGACCTTCCTGTATTAATTTTATGTTGTAGTAAAATGGCACCATCTTGTGGTAAGAAATGGCAATATAAATCTAACAACAACAACAAAAAAATCAGAATCTAAAAAATACCTACATATTACATGTGCTGGACTTGAATATATATATATATATATAACGTTTTTGAATATTTATACAGTGCACAGTAGATACTGATAGAAAAATGGCAAACAAATAAAAGTGAAAACATAAAAGTAAGAACTAAGAATAAAAGCAAAAGGGCTAAATGGTTAAATATTAGTTAGTGATGTGTTATTCATATTATATGGTTGGTTTTAACCAGAGATTTTCTAGCTGCCTCAGCTCTAAGAAAATAATCATCCACTATATTCATTCACAGCATGAGTATAAGTTGGGTATATATGAGTTGGGTATAACCTGCAATAAAGCTACATTTAGAATAAACTTTCTTGTGCAACCTCTATAACCCCTTAAATGGCCAGGGCCCAGCAGCAGGCACAAATTTTATTATCCATCCATCCATCCATCCATCCATTTTCTAAGCCACTTCTCCGTCAGGGTTGCGGGGGTGCTGGAGCCTATCCCAGCAGTCTTCGGGCGAAAGGCAGGATACACCCTGGACAGGTCACCAGTCCATCGCAGGGCAGACAGACAGATTTTATTATACACATCTGTAACCTAATGATAGCTTCAATAGTTTCCACTGAATTCTCTGTAGTTACTGAATAATACGCCTGGTATACAGGGATTTTAAGGAGTCATTCAAATTGGATTCTGACTTTTGAAGTGTTGTAATGATGCTTTTACTAACAAACCTGCAATATTGATGAGATTGCCAGCAAATAAAAAAAAAGCAATGCATGAATTCACTCTGAGGCAACTATTTGTGAGCAAAACATTGTCTTTTTAGCATATTTGCCTGCAGAAGAGGAAATACAATAGAAACTGTAATAAATTTGTTCCCACCACTGCTGCCTTCTGGACTGTTTGACTAGTGGAGCAACTTCAACCACCAGGGGGTGCCATGAGCTAACGAGATTTAGTCCAACGGTATAATAATACTTTGTCTCTTTGTGCCAATGAAGTTCCAGTTTCACAGAAATCTGCAGAAAATTATGTGGATTATTATTAACATTATACATAAATATTATGATGTATAACCTTGTTGAGCTCACTAGTCTGTCTAATCACCCTTAAGCAGTGTTTCTCAGGTCTCCTGAAACCCCACGCTCTGCACATGTTTACAGTTTCCACTTCTTTAACCTAATGGAGGGCTTGGGAGAGAGCTGATTAGTTGAGTCAGGTGTTTTAGAGCAGGTAAACTAAAAGAGCTGCAAGGACGGCAGTTAGAAACACAGAAGTAAAGGATAGACATAATTACAGGCCAATGCTTCGGCAGTGTCTCAAATGGACCCCTTGTTTCTTATGTAGTGGATCAAAGCTGTCCCATCCAAAAAAACACCCTCCTGCATGTTTGATTGATGCCATTAGTACTTTTGGGCCCCTTACCTCAACTGCTTTGCCTTAGCAGAATCTGCCACAACATTAAAAGGGCTCAAATTGTCCTAAAAACACTATTTTGTTATAATTCCATAATATAAACTCTTACTTTCACCCAGCTGTCCTCTATAGCATGCAACAAGTCATAAAAACTAGCATGTACATAGCAGGTGCTGCCACAGGCCTCACATTTCAAAACGGGCTTTAGAGGCATGGTATGCAAAGCTACACTCTACAACCCAATACCCCCACCTCCATGAAAGGATTGTGATTGTTCATTTTCTTTTTGTGTAAATAAAAGAGCAGTTCTTGTGGCAAAAGTAATGGTTTCAGTAGTGTAATGGCCACAAGGGTGTCAGAAGTGGGATAACACCTCGAAATGGCAAAATGTGGAATGGCACTTCAGTAAACTTAGAGGTGTATTGCAAAGAAAAAAATGCTGCAAGAGAAGCTGGAGTACGGTGCGGCCGCAGTAGAAGGCATGACAAAGCAGCCAGAGACTGACACTGGAAGAGGCCTGGTGAGAGAGAGACGCTGCACCTCCACCTATGTGCTACAATAGCTGGTGGAGGAGCTATAGAAGGAGCATACATAGTCACTGAGGGAATTGCGATGGCGCCACAATTGGTGTGCTCGTAATGTATGTTCGGTGGGAACACCATGCCAAGCAGTACAACAAACCTGAGCCAGTAGGGAAACAGAAGCCAGGCGAGAGGACTGATGGGCACAGTGGGCTTTGAGGGGGCCAGGTCCACATGGGGGGCAAAGCAGCTATCGGCTGTCGTTTGGGGTCTGAGCTGAGTACATGAGTTCTGACTTGCCCTTGAACGGGATACGTTTATACAATGCATAAATGTCCTACTGGTGGATGAGGCTTTGCTCAATCTCAGGAAGCAAATTGCATTGGCAAGTGGTACATCTGAAGCAGAGAGTTGGGGCAACATACACAGGCAGCACTAGACACATCACCAGTGTCAACAGTGCATAGGATGACTGGCAGAGGAGTGCTGTTGCTGCTGTCGTCTTCCTCAGTAGCATTGGACTTTTTTACTTGTGTACATACAAAAAGCACTTCTTGTGGCAGTAATAATGGCCTCTTCTGCACCTCCTTCTACACTGATGCCACAATACTGTATTCAGCTTGCCAAAATTGTAATGTTACTTCTTAAAAGCGAAGCAAAACTCTATAATGATTTATTTTTGTCTAGTATAGGACGGACACATCATTCCCCACTAAACCCATTAAAATCTCCACAAACATACTTGTTTACTCAACTGTACATCATAACTTTGGTGGTGAAATAATAGCGATACTCTGGTTTTAATTTGTACTTAATCAAGGCTGAAAGATGGAACTGAATTATGAGGGAAAGACTTGAAAACACTGAAAATTTGCAGTATGATATGATGGGTTTTTCAACAGCTTGTTCCATTATTTCCATTTGACAACTGCATTACTGCATAAGCTTCCTAACAGCACTATTTTCATAACGCAACAGGGTGAAACTGTCTTCTCTGCCTTTACTGTTCTTCTTTTTCTTTTGGTGCTTTAAAAATAAGCATGATTTGCATTTTGGCAGCGTCTTCATTTGAATTGAAAATGTACATACTACGAACCTTGACTGGTGCTGGCTTAGCTGGTCACCCATCATGGTCATGCTGCTTAACCTGCATATCAGCATCCAAAACCCAACATATTGTAGCTTACCCCTACTGGCCTGCATTACCATGGGTGCACGGGAGGCGTGGCCATGCAGAGTGGCCACCTAAGGACGCTCTTGGGAAGCACCACTTCCGTAGCAGGAGAGACTTTAATATGTACATAAGTTATTGTAAGCTTAAAGATGTGTATGTGTTAGTGTCAGCAGGAGAAAGTGCACAGCTAGAAGGGACCTGTCTGCTGTCACATCTATTTGGTCAAAGGAGGATAGTGCACCCCACTGGACTTGAGAGGAAGGGTGCTTTCACAAACTCAAGGTGAACAGCACATAAAACTGAGTCCAGCTGAGGACTGCAGAAGAAGAACCAGAAAGGCTAGGATTGGCAGGGAAGATAACAGAAGGCCTGTAGTGGAGCTTGGCCAGAGGATGGCGGCTGACAAGGACCTGTGCTTTGAGCAGGCGACAGAGGCATGGATGTCCAAGACTGAGAGTTGGGTCTCCTGGACACATCAGCAGCACCAACATTGTTGTCTATGGTACAATGCATGTCAGAGGAAGGATAGTGTAGCTGAGGGAGCGCTGCTGCTGTTGTCGCTACCCCTGTAGTCTAAGTATTGACACTGCGAGCAGAGGAGGAGGATTCTGGACCAGTTCCGAAACCCCTGCTGTGTAGAGACTCAGAAGAGGGGATGGGGATGGGGATGGGAATGGAAGTCTCCATGCCTCCCGTTTTAAGAAGGGACTGCTTGAACTCTGTGAGGCCACCAAGATGGCTGATGTCTGGGGCAGGGCTATGTAGCATTCTGCTATGGGTTCATGTTGCCATGAGAGCACGGGAAGCTTGGCTATGCAGAGTGGCCATGCAAGGAGGCTCTTGGGATGTGCTGTGCTTGTAGAAGGAGAGACACTAGTTGACTAAACCCCTAAATAATTAAGAGCGCAATTTAGATTGACACCCATGTAGTAAAAATGAACTGGGCACCCTTTAAAGTGGCAGACCTCTCAGTAAGTCTACTACATACAGAAAAGGTGGCTGACACACTCTTTGCTTACATGTTGTTATAGGTTTTCTGGCAAAGTTGAGTGTCCCAGTGTTCCAGTATATCCGCTCTCTTCAGGGGATATTTCACGTAGCAAAATAAGTAAGATGAATAGCCAAAATCAAAAGTGAAGATTGTCCAAGTGGAATTTCCATGACTTATTCTTTGGTTTACGCTGGCTTAAGTTGTTTGGATAACTGAGGTTAAGAAATTTTGCTTTGTGAAAAATATTTGTCGTTCCCTAGACAGTGGTTCACTACGTGAAGAGCATAGGCTCGACTCACAGCTTCTGTTAAGCCATGTCACAGTTTTCCTAAGTGGTTAAGTTTTCAAATCTAATCTCCGTTATTGCTTAATGAAGTGACTCACTTTCGTCCACTAGGTAGTAATTCCCTACCTACTAGGGCTGGATTTGAGACACACCCTACGCGAAGCATTTGAGGGGCGGGGCTTCTCTACGCTGGTGCTCGCTTCTAAGGGAACGTGCACGGCCATAACTCCGCCCCCAGGTTCACGTCGTTGCCACAGCAGCAGCTGCTACTATCTGCTGCAGTCGGAGGAAGACGAAAAGGGCTCTTACTTGTTTGAACCTCTTCAGAGTATCTTTTCTTTACTTAAGCATTCCTTTCAAAATCATTGACTTTGAAGTACGTGGACTGACATCAGTCATGCTTCTTAAAACGGAGTTATGGAAATGTTTTCGTCGCGGAAAAGAGAGGGAGCTCTGAGTCTTGCAGCGCACTGTTTTCTGTAGCTCACTCACCGCCTCATAGCGATACAGTGGCTGGAGGGGGGTTGTGTTTTTGAGCCTTGCCGGATATTAAAGTCACAAACCGACTGGAAAACTGCCCGTTTTCATCCTATTTGGAAAGGAGAAGAGCTGTGGTTTTATTTGTACCACTAGTTTAGCTAGTTTTGAGGGACAAAAATGGAGGCTGTAATAGAAAAAGAGTGCAGTGCTCTCGGAGGACTCTTTCAAACCATTATCGCTGACATGAAGGTAAAGTCCAGTCCTGTTTCACCTTCAGTCTATTTATATGTGTTTTCTATGTGTTTGTTAGCGCTTCTTTTTCTTTTTAAGCCTAAAGCAATTTGGCTAATTTAGTTTTACTTGGTTAACTTATCCTGGTTGTGCTCAGTCCGAGCAGCTGGTCAGTTGGGCAGCCGTGAAGAAATGTTCAACTGTTTACTTGTTTACTCTGTCTTGATCGTCGTGGTTACTAAGGGGATGAGCGAAACATACAAGGCTGTGTAGCCACCTAAAGCCAGGGTTTAAAGTTTAAAAATCAATTGATTTTTAAAAAGTTTGTAATTAAATGGTTGAGACGTCGACAGCCATTCAGAGGGGTTTGGTGTGAAACGCGCGGTTCTAGGGAATCAGAATCGTTCACAGTGGTGGTGATAGGAACCAGACAGCTGAAGCGTTAAACGCCTCTAAAAGCTCCCTCACACAGAGTTAGTGCATGGAAATGGTTATGAATCCGCTGCTTTATGACTGAGACATAGTTTTAAGATTTGTTTTAATCCATTTGTGACACATAGCTACTTGCAGGATGTTTTAAGGCGATATATTCAACTAAGAAAACCTTTTCCCTCACTTTACCACTATTTTACGATTGCAGACGTTCCATAGAAAAACTCAGACTTTGGATGCTAGTTCAAATGGCTATATTTGTCTTGTAGACATTGTGATCTCTGATTCCTATCATCACTGTAAAGAAATCTGCGTCAGTAAGTTTCTCTAGAATGAATTTTTTCACATCACACCAGTGTGAATGGCTTTGTTTATGTCTCACCAATTGTCAGTTATACAGTATGCAGAGATTGTGGAAGATCCGAAACCCATACTCAGCTAAGATTGCCAACAATAAATACCAACAAACCAACTTGAGTCAAAAAACGATCAGGTCCTTAAGTACTGTGTCTCTTGTAAAACTCAAGGTAACTTACTCAGTACATCCAGCATCTATTAGCATAAGCCCTGAAGTTTGTTTTGGAGCTTTTTTGGCTCAAAATGCTGAAACACACGACCAACAGCAGATCAGTCCAGGTGCTGAACCAGCACAAGAGTATGAAACTGAAGCCAGAACGGCAATTAGGGGCAATATGTGGAGGACTAAAATATTAATAGTTATTGCTCACTTTGACCTTCTGACCCTGAACAGCATTCTTATATTTCTCTAGTGTACTTGATTCAAGTCCAGGATTGAGTAGTAACTAGTTTGTTTACTCGGTTCTGGGTGCAGAAAGATGGAGTTATGCACCTCTGATGGTTTTTATTCTTTCATTCATTGTTTTCTCTTGATTCAGCACCCAGACTACTTTGCTGCTTCATGTTCGATTAGAAGGAGTTTTTTGACCTGTTACTTTTTGCTCAAATTGGTTTTGTTGTTTTGTTGTTATATTTTAATATAGACAGATGTCAAATATACTGACCTATTTTTATTTCAGGTCATGTTAGATTGACCAGCTTCCAGTCTGGTGCTGATCATGGGTAGAAATCTAAAAAAAAAAAAAAAAAAATCGATCAATACCAAAATAAAATAATTAAATGATAAACTATTCCTCGAAGTGTTATTGTGTAAATCACTGTGCCCAACTGAGACCCCCTCAAGAAGACTCCAAGTCAATTTACAAATATGCTCTATCCAGCTCCTGATCCACCTGAACCACTCAATGAACCAGGCTGTATATCTTAAACAGCTGTGCTGGAATGGACCAAAAATGGGGACCTTCTGGGGTCTTTAAGGAACAGATTGGGAAATGTTGCTGTAGAACAGTGAAAAAGCCAGATGGAAATGGCTAGAAAAAGCTAGAAATGTGGTTTTCATGTTAGGGTTGAATTTGCTGTCGTGCTCTGGAATTGACAACGTGTTCCTTCCTTCACGCATTCTGGTGTTTGAATGCACCTGTTAAAGGTCAATTAGGGAACCAGTATTGGAATTCCATTGAGCTCAAAGGTCTCCAAAGTCCTACACGTGGACGGAGCTAAACTGGGAGGAATGGCAGTTGCCATCGGAGCCGTTCAGCATGGTGACTGGCATTTGGTGATGTTGGAGTTAATCATATTTGCATGGGAGTTGTTTTGTTTAATGATGAACAGAGGGATTTATGTATGCACGTCGGTGAACTTAAGCTCAGCGCTGAAAACATTGTTATAACTGCTAATTAACTTCAGGAGTTTGTAATTTCTTGTAGAGTCCCGCTTTTCTTCCTGTTAAACTTTGGCTGCACTTCTAAAGTTCATTATTATGCATTCTTGCTGTTGAAAATTACAAACATGATATTTATTTATGAGATTTATTTATTTATTTATTTATTTATTTATGTTTGAGGTCATATGATGCCTTTTTAGCTTTTTCCAGCATCAGGTGAATACAAGCATCATGTACCAATGCTTAAAAGAGTCTCTATGTAGCTAAACAAAGATAAACCAAAATCAAATGGCTCAGTGATGCAATCCCTTTGCACTGTTGTGTTGAGCTGCTCCATTGTTGCCGCTGATGTATTGTAACCCAGCAGGGGGTAAACTTTCCAGGCCCGTGAAATATTCAACAGCAATTGCAAAGGCCTCAAAGGCCTGTGCTCATAAAGAATAGGAGACTAAGAGGGCTGATCTAAGATCAGATGTCCCTCTGTCCTTATTGCTCTGTTATGCTGTATTAAATTGCCCTTATGCAGACCCCTCATCTCACTAAGTAATTTAACCTTATATAGGATCCTTATAAAAGTGTAGCCCTTACATGGTGTATAGATGCTGAACTGGTCCCAGGTCAGCAGCCATTGGAAACGTCAAATGACTTTACTAAAGAGGCTTGTCCTAGGGGGCTGGTTGTCTCTCTGTCTCACTCTCTTTCACCTTAAGCAGATTGAGTTGCATGGCCTCACATTCCTGAAGTCACTGACATAAACAGCCAGTGCCAACCATCTTCGCTCTTGTTAAGAAGCTCAAGGGAAAAATTGGCATCAGCTTTTATTTGAACATTATTATGTATAAGCAGTTGTTCTTTCTTTAAGAGCTGAACGAAACTTTATCCAGTCGGGGCCATATTTCATTTGAATAACACTGTTTGCTTATAATTAAAAATATCAGTATGTTGAACTGCGTTCCTGGCTGTTGCATGCATCTAAAACTAGGATTTGTGTTTGTTTCAACTCATGGTCATTGCACCTTAAGCTTCTATTTTAAGGAAATGGAGTGTGTTTGTGATGCTAAACGAGATGTTATATGAAGTTGTGTAATGGTATCATGATGTTTGTCTGTCAGTGTTTTAAGTAATTTCATTAGACAGTTGAGGTTAACATGTCATTAAGCATTCAGCAGCTACAGTAACTGACCAGTCTTCTGTTTGTGTGTCCACAGAGCAGTTATCCAGTCTGGGAAGACTTCATCAGCAAAGCAGGAAAATTGCAGTCTCAGCTCAGGTAAGATGATTGTGCCTGATTGCTCTCTCAGGCTTGTCAATAACAGCCTTTATACTTCTATTAGCAGTGATCCAAAAACAGCTTAAGAAGTACTTTTAATAGCCAGGTTTAGGTAGCGGCAGGCAATATGATATTGTATCATTATTGCAATAAACAACATGCTTTTATGAGCATATTGTGGATATCTTCCATGCATAAAGAATGCTGACCAAGTGTGTTTCATAACAAAGACTGCGTAATTTGACTTGTATGTGGGATGTTGAATGAAAATCGTTGTATTGACAGTCATATTATGCTACTAGTGCATGGTGTCTGTGACAAGCGCTTCATTTTTAGTAGGACTATTCACTGGAACCAAGTGCCTGTTGTGCCCGCATGCTTACAATTCTAAAATGTTCCTCAACTTGAATGATGGACTCATCCATTTAAGAACAATATATATAGTTTACTGGAAATGAAATAAAGTTAATGTGTTTTTTTTTTTTTTTTTTCCCCAGTAGCATCGGTCGAGTGGCTGTTTTATTTGTCAGTTTATGGTTAATCTCTTAATCTTTTACCTCCCTAGTTCAAATTTAAGACTTAACTATAAGAAATTAGGCTGAAACGTGTGAAGTGTAGAGGAGCAAGCATTTGTGCAAAAGTGAGCAGGCCTGTCGTGGTTAGTGTTCTAGTTCTCAAAACAAACACAATGGCATTTTTGATATATTGGGTGAGAGTGGAGAGGCCTGATTAGTCATTCCAGAATTGATTTGGATGATTGATTTTTGTCAAGCTAGACCAGTTTTATTAATAGATTATAAGTCAAGGAGGGTAATGCTGGATAATTTACATATAGTTTAGCTACTGTTGATAGATCTGAGTTAATGATAATGACCTCGCTGTCTGCCATAATACATAGCTTTTATCAGACATTGTTATAATGATGCAGTGAAGTGTTGACTCTATTGGACCCAGTAATGTTGCTGGGTTTTTTTACATGCTGCCAAGTTGAGAGCCACCAAAACATATCCAGCCAAAAGTGGTTCTGTGGTCAGAATCTGACCATTGATGAAGGGCTAGAGGAAGAGCTGAAAATGTTTAATATTGAAGTTGAAATCGCAAAAGCTACCATTTTCATTGTAACTTATATTGTGAACAATTTTGTCAGTTTTACATGGAAAAATGTAACGTAACGCCAACCTCATGAAGTGCCTGTAGATGAGTTAGACCAATCAGAAGCTTTTGGAGCTTTTTTGCAACTTTTTTTGGAGCTTTTTTTAGAACTGGAGCTTTTAATTTCTAGAAAATAATCACAACTTGAATCACAGTCTGAATATTGGTCATAAAAATCACATAATTTTCCCTAAATTGTTACAGCATTAGTTAGAAGATGACTACCAAATTCTGCATCAACAGATGGGCTATAGTGATTGAGACCTACAAGTGCCGGGTAACAATGTACAGTTTACTGCTCTTATAACTATACAGCTTTTATACACCTTCCTTGATGAGGCAAACTCAAGCAAGGCTTAAGTCTCTTGGAAGGAACTGAGGTGGCTTTCATTCCCTCCTCACTAACCTGACGGCAGTCTGCAGTTAGACCTTAAATTTGGGGGATTTAGGTCATGAAGGACTTTTAGTCAAAATAATCTCCTGTCTTATGTGTCCATGTTTTCAAAGCATTATATAGAATTTAATATCCATTTATGGGTATCAACATGAATCGCTTTTCCAGGATGTTGCCTAAACAGTGTTATGACTCGGAGGCTGAAAGTCACTCAGTTATAATGATGGGATATTTCTGGAAATTGCCATGATTGCTTTCTGTGGTCAGTGTCTGTGGATGTAGGGTGTTTTCACAAGCCATGTGATATCCAAAATGTAGTCTGTCACGAAACGCAGATTGCCTGACACATCTGGATTAATCATCATCTAATCAAATGTCACGCTATCCAGCCAGCGTAGCTGCCTCATTAAAAGTTTTCAGAGTCATGCATCTTAGGCCTTAATTCTCAGTTACATTCTAAAGTCAGAAGGTTCTAATAAGCTGATCTTCCCACAGACACTTTCTAGACCTTCAAAGCCCTGTTTTGCATTGAGTAACTTTCACCCACTCATGACGCTCACTCAGTTTGCACAAGGAGTGGCAAACATACGAGCCCTCGTTGTGCAAACAGGTCTGTTTGATGAGTATGAAATGATTCAGTATGAAGAGGAAGACTATAGGCGTTGTACAGTTATCTGTGACAGAGTGCCTGCCAGACTGTTTGGAGCAGTGTTTCTCAATCCTGGTCCTGGATTTGTGTTATTTCCTTCTCTAACACATCTGATTAACACCTGATCAGCATGTTGTGAAGGATGGCATCAGGTTAAAATTGTTAGAGCAGGAGGACTATGCTGCATTAGAGTGCTGACAGAAACTGAGAATCTGACTACACCAAAGCGGTAATTACAAAATGCTAATTAAATGAGATGCACAGATTCTGGAGTTTTTATGAGATGTGTCACATAATTGTCCACCTCTCCCACTGGTAAAATGTGCAAACATATGCCTTGTTTCCACGTAACTGATGTGCAACCATTGTTTTTTTTTCTAATATAGCAAAACAATTAGGATAACCTCCATGCTTTCTCTTTCCATGTTGTGGATGTATCTTCCACAAGCTCCTGAATGGAGCGAAATTCATGATTGATTAAAAGTTCACATTTCACATTTTCTGCGTGATTCAATCAAGATGCAAACAACGTCATTCAGAGTGGTTTGATGTGAAAAGCTTCATCATAAACATACTACTCAAATTTCTTTACAGTGGTGGTGACAGAAACCAACGATTACAGTGTCTGCAACATAAATACAGTGTTTCCCACAGGATTTTGTGAGACTATGATTGGTAGACCCTATTGTTTGTATACATTAAACTTGATTGCATCAGTCTCGTGCTCTTTGAGAGCAAAATTAAGAGGGTAGCTCTATGAAGACCTTGTAAACAGTTTTGTGCTTTAGTAATTTGATCATAAACACACTGGTTGTATGGGTATGAAAGGAAACTCCAAACATGGTAAAGGAGTTTAGTTCACAAATGGTCACAACCGAAACACTAGACCATACATAGCACGCACGTTAAACTTTAAAACAGTAGTGATGATGTCAGCTTGATTAGTTACCGATACTTCTGCTTGATTAATTAACATTACAAATAGCCTAACATTACATGAAGAGCCAGAATTGCTCTCAGAGGCTGAAAGTAGTTACGTTGTCAGAGCATGTGACTCACATAATCTTGTCATTTTTCCACCACTCTGGCCACGACAAAGAATCACATCTCAGAACTCTCTGAAATATCACAGTAGCTCTGGTAAGAGCATGCAGTCATATTTTGGAGGACAAAAATACACTACCAGATGTATTATCAGCATTGATTCAAACTTTTCTGACTCAGAAACAAGCTAAAACTTTGCAAATTCGGCAGCGCATTGTTTTAGGGTGAGAAGACGAGAGTCAGACACAAAGTCACACACTTTATCTGTTTGCTGTCTTACATTGATACGACTGTGTTTGGACTGGTGGATAACTGCAGTGGATGCTGTAGAGTTAACATTACTGTCCTCAAAATGCCTCATATATTGGATGCAGCCAGGTGACAAGACAGTCCAGTGTGTGGGTGACTGGAAGTGAGAGATGCTTTGCTGAAATGAAGATGCAGTGGAGCAACACAACGTAATTTATGCTATTATAAGAAGTGTGAAAATATTTTCGGTACAAATTAGACTATGGTGGTCTGCCACAGTCTACAGTCTAGGCAGTTAATGGTAAACATTGAAATAGGCGTGATATTTGCTATGCAAAATGACCGGTCAACCTACATGTCTTCTGAGTTTTATATGTAGTATTGATGAGATTTTAAACAGTAGTAAATTGGAAAAAAAATCTCTGGGAACTATTTTGCCTATTAAGTCCCTGAATATATGTCTCTTATTTGTAACCATTTTGTCTTGTGTCTCCTGTGATCTTGCTTTTAGGGACATTGAACATCAGTTGTCTGGTTCTTAATGAATGCAGGGGTCTGAGTCTCAGTGACCGAATCCCAAATGGCTCCATTTGGGACTTTCAGTGCATTGTTTGGGAGTAAAAGCCCTTATTTCATAGACTATGTAGTGCACTGTGTTGGGGGAGGCTTGAATTGCAGGGCAATGAGACTTCACCACAAATCTAGAGAGTTAACACAGTTAACGCACACAACCTCTGCTTTTTTCTAAATACAATGTCTTTTTTTGAGTTGTAGCTCAAAGGAGACACAACATTCTTTCACAGCTCAGATGCTGAAGATGGCAGAAGTGTTGATTAGGTCAGGGTTCATCTGAACCGTCAGCCTTTCTGCTCTTGTTTTGTGATCACTAGTTGGAGCTGCCTGTTGGGAAGTGGCTAATGAAGTGCAGAGTTCAAGCGCTCTGTAATTTAGCCCATGTCTGCTCTTCCAAAGCAGCTAAGATGTTTTGCTCCAAGATTACAGCTTTTCTGGGCATCACTGTCTTTTGTGGTTAAAGTATCTAGTGTGTTTTTCCTGTATGATCTTACCAGCATGACATTTCTGAAAAACCAGCGTGTCCTCCAGACCGTCCATGGGTTTGTGTTTGCCTTTTTGCCCGTCTAATCTGCAAAGCAGCTGCTTCCGTAGCTGGTTGTGTTTTTCTTTTTTCTTTGTCCTTGTTTAGCATTTACTACTAGTTTAATCAGTTATGCGTTAGACTGACAGGTCCACGTTTGCAAAGCTTTAGTGAGTGGATTTCTGTTATATCTCCTTTTCTTGCCAAACCAAGTCAGCGGTTCATTTGTTTTGCTTTGTTTTTTTTTGTTGTTGTTGTTTTTTGACCAGGCAGGTAAAAACAATCAAACATCTCCTCCTCCTTGTTCTCAGTCTAATATTAGAGAGGAATGTGTAGGGTTTTTGCTTTCTTCATCCATCCTGTGACATTGTTTTTGTTTCAATCACAGAGAGAAGCACACTTTTAACTTTAACACTGCTTCCTTGAGCGTGGGGGCTTTTAAAATGATGTTAGGTTGATTAGAAACACGCTGTTTGTTATACGATAAGTCGTGTGGAACGCTTGGAGTCAACAACAGGCCTCACTGTGGAACATTTTGTTTGGAGCCAAAAAAGGAAGATATAGGACTAGAGGCCTAGATAAATGGTGATAAGGGAGGAAGAAAGGAAAAACAAGTATAGATTAAAAGATGTTGAAAATTTTCCTCTGGGTTGATTTGTTTTTTTGGTTCTTGCCTGTCAGTAATTTCATCTTTATCTGTTCTGTTACTCACACAAGGCATTGTTTGTGGATCTGGGCATGTGATGATCAGATCATGCCATTGTGGAGAGCAGGGTGTAGCACTACGGTAACGTGCTTGTGGGTAAGGTGTCTGTTTTGCCTTTGGCGCCACGCTCACTGGAGGCGAATCTGATCCTGGCGACCTCGGCTCGTGCTCCAACTCTCATCCGAGTGCTTGGCATGCCTCATCACATGACCTCTCTACCGTGGATACACAAGATCAGATTTCACGCCACTGCTGATGGGCGTTCCAGCTATGGAAGAGGAATTCCTATAGTTCCACTTGTCTCGTTGACTTTTTTTTTTTCTCTAATTTTTTCCTCTGTTTTTTTTTCTCCTTTATATCATTCCTGCTGCTGTGTCTGCAAAGACCTTATCTGGACCCATTATGGAGCTACAGGAGGTCATTAAAGGCTCTCTAAGCAGCTGGCAGACAAAGAGACAAGCCGACACAAAGGAACTAAGCATTCAGTGCAGTCATTAAAGAAATGAACTGCCTTTAAATAACCATTAACCTACACCCCTCCTATCACCGTCCTGACAATTTTCCTCAAACAACAAAGCCACCTCTGACAAGTTCCTGAACCCAGGCCAAGCATAGCAAATGACCAAATGCCCTGGCACGTGTGTGTGAGTGTGTGCGTGTGCGTGTGTGTTTTAATGAGTTGCAGATAAGGGTACAGAACAACTGACCAGCTTCTGTTTCTGCTTGTGTTCGCAGGACAACGGTGGTGGCAGTGGCTGCTTTCCTCGACGCCTTTCAGAAAGTGGCCGACCTGGCTACAAGCACGCGAGGTAAGTAGCCGGTGCCTAGATGGAAGAAAAGAGAATGTGTTCAGGAAGGGCTTCCTGTTGTGGTCCATTGTCTCAGCACAGCATCCTCTGCTCAGAGGGCTGTATAAAAGCTTTTAACATTGTTAGCAATTCTTCACATCGCTTTTGCTGCAATGGGAAAGCGGCTCTCATGACTCGCAGAGGAAGCAGAGACGACTCCAGACATGCCTGAACTTTCGCTGCGGCGAATGTGTCGGTTTGTGATGGTGTTTCTCTGGAGGATGTCCTTCATGATGGAACAGGGTCATTGAACTTCTTACCCATTTTTACCCGGTTCCCCCAGGACACCATCCTGATTCTAAGAGGTGCCATCTACTTATAGTTTTCACACATTTTTGTCTTCTGAACTCATCCTGAGGACATACACGTTTGAGCCTGTCGAACATTTGGAGACATTGAGAACTGGTGGGTGAACACCTTTTTAAGGCACTGTAAGTAGACCTCAAGAGACAAAATTAAGTAATTAGGCTTTGTAACGTTCAGTGGAAGTTCATGTAACAGACAAGATTTTTGAACAGAATGAACTCCAGAATGATACCTTTACAGGAGGAGGAAAATCAGACTTTACCTTTTAATGTAAGTCAGTGGAACCAGACAGTTTTGTTAGATAATTCTGGGCCATTTCTTTTGGTCCATTCATCTTGAAATTTACACACAATAGGTAGGTATTTTCAAATTATGTCAAATTATGAAAAATGACTAAAATGGAGATACAAGGTTTTGGTCCAACAGCAGCAATATATTTGTGACAGCTTACCCCATGCATATTATCGCCTATTTGAAATATTGAAATTTCAAAAAGGGTAAAGACATCTATAGGCTGGTCTGTGGCTGACCAGCTGACTGGCCATTCAGCATCTAGTCTGTTCTTCTTTTACACACTGAGATGAAGAGTGAAATGAAAAGATGCATAGAGAGAGAGATGAAGGAAGATTAAGGCCTGTACTGCACTGCCTGTAGTAAAGTAGGAGTGCTCAAGCAGCCTCTCATCTCTACACACCCAGGCCTCTACAGGCTCCTATTAATAGTCACCTAGAAATGTGCACACATTCATCACTGGCCTCTGGAGCAGGGAGGAAATAACAGGCAGCCCGGCTGCAATGGCCACGTTTCTTGGCTTTGGCTCTAGTCTGTGCAGGTCTGTGACTGCCTTGGAAGGAAAATAACAGAGTTGCATACAAAGTCTTCTTCTCATCTGCCCCAGAAGAGGCAGCACGATGCCAGGTGCAGTCTTGTGGTGTATTGAGAAAAAATAAAAACAAACATACATGCTGCATACAAGTGGGATAATGCTGAAAGCTCTCTTGACCACACAAAATGGAAAAACGCCCAGCAGGGTCCCGCGTCCCCTTTTCCTCCGCCCAGAGGGTGCAGTGGTAGGCCCTAATTGTCGACTCTGGCTATGACAGGGGTTCGATTTTTATGTGGTGAAAAACCCAGAGGCCTTTAGCTTTAATGAAAAGGGGGTGAAGTTCTAAATTTACAGCCTGCCCCCATCGGGCAGCTTTCTCTACCCTTTCGTGCTTAATGATGTGTAGCTCTTTCACTCACTCACTCACTCACTCACTCACTCACACTCTCCCTCTCTCTCTCTCTCTCTCTCTCTCTCTCCTCTCTCTCTCTCTCACATACACACACACACACACACACACACACACAGTTTGCGATTGAAAGCTCGTAATCTGATGTCATCAGAGTTCAGATAGGCACTTTAATGGCATCCATGTGCTTCTGTGATGGTAGTAATTACCTGACAGACATTAAGTCCATTATCAAACAGGTCCTGGCTTTGCCATTTATCTAAACTGTTTACGCTGGAAAGCACAGCAGCCATCCATCCAAAAAATTGCGTTCATTAAAACCAGAAGGTTGATGAGAAACTTCATTAGAATCAGCACAGTATTATGTTGAATTTTTGAAATTCGCTGTTAGCGTCGTCCCCGGGTTTGCATGAACTCATTTATTTTGAGCAGAAACAGCTTCCTAATCATTTTGATGTACATAAGCCAAGCTGTGATACTGTGTATTGTGAAATTGATGATTCTATTGTGGGTGGCTGTGTGTGTGATAGAAAGTAGGTAACTCGACTTTTCAAAAAAATAAACGCATCATCTGAACCGAGTTTCAGTGCATACAGAAAAAGGAACTTTAAATATGGATTGCAGGCTACTTCTTACTGAGGGTCTGAGGATCCCCCTAATTGATATAAGCCTTTTTCTCCACCAGCCGTTTCATCATGACCAGTTATGTGGTAACACCACACTACCTACCCTACCTACATAAACTGGAGAAAATAAATAGAAACTTGGTTCTTTATCAGAAACTTTGTTCTTCTTTGGTTTTGAATTCTTGGTATTGTTTGCTAGTTTTAATATTGTTTGGTAGTTTCGCTGTAGGTTTGAGAAATCTTGCCTATAAACTGTGAAAGCTTAACAGCCTAAAGGATACTGTTACTGTGCCTGTGCATTGCCTTTTTTTTTAAAAGAACTGATGGAATCACAATATAAAAAGCTTTTAGGCCCCTGTACATGTTTCGTGAGAGAAGCCATTCTGTGTGTGGACGGCTATCGCTCGGCTTTCAGTTTAGCAAGCACGACAGCGGGGGATCTACCTTGCATTGCTTTAGAATGTACTAACTAATAACTAATGTTATGCCCTAAAAGAGAAGACAAATATATGAGACAAATATAATTCCTTTTGTGCATCTTAAAGCTGCAGACGTCAACGTTCTTAGACATTTAAATTGACTGGCAGTCTCATAATATCATCAGCATGTTTGACCACCCAGAGATGAGCCAGAAGTGTCTTCTGTGCATCTTAAAGCCACGGACGATGCACTTTTCAGACATTTAAATTGTCCAGCTTGATTGACAATCATGATAGATGGAAACAGAGGTTGACTAGACTGTCTTCAGTTAGTTCAAGCCCTCTGTGTAGCCAAAAGCAAACCAGAAAAGAGCCGTTAAGAGTCTTTTGCAAGTGTTTGTATGTTTGCTTTTTAGTGGTGTTTATTGTGGCACAAGCAAGGGGAGAACCTCTGGGACTCATTTGTAGTTTTATGCTTGCCACTGTCATGGGAAACTAATTTAATTGCATGTGTATGTGTGTGTGAATGTTTGTGTGTGTGTTTGCATGTGTGGAAGAGTTGGGGTGAGGGGGTTCAGCTTTTGTCTCAGTGGAGGTTGAGTCGGCCAGGGCGGAGGTGCAGAAACCGATTGTGTACATTTTGTTGTGGCCAAGTCTGAAATAGAGCCACACAACAGTCTGCCTCAGCCGGACTGTGGGTGGGTGCCTGGTGGGAGGCTGGTTCTCTGATTTCTGTGGTTACATCACGTTCTCACACATACTCACACGCAAACACAGTGATCTGTGCACTTTTGTCGTAACTAGGCATGTAAGAAAAACCCTTGGTATCATGTATCAGAACATAGAGCTGTTAACGTTGCTTTGCATCATGTAGTGAAACCTGTGGATAAGAAGGATTAGTCTAAAGTGTTTCATGTGTCACGCCTCACCTACTCTTGTTCTGTTTTTGTAGATTTTGTTGTTCAGTGTTTGCATTGTTGTGTTTGGACTGTTATTTGTTTTTGATGTTTGATAATATCTGTTTGGTGTGTGTGTGTGTGTGTGTGTGTGTGTGTGTGTGTGTGTGTGTTTTATTTGTATTATTATTTTTTACATAGGAAACTATGTCTGTTGTTGGGAACAGGGTAGGACGGAATCATGTCTGGAATCACGTTCCATTACAACCCTGCAGCACCAGCTCCTGTTTCTTGTTCCTCTTCTTTTTTTTTTTTTCTTTGGCAGTTTCTCCCTTTTTGTGCTCTTTGTGTCACTTCAGCTCTCGTTTGTAAGTGCTGTCTCGGTTTACTGCCAGGTATATCAACACAAGGTGGGGATCCCTCCTCCTAGCTTCAAATCTCCGGGGCATGCAGCAGTCTCCATGGCAACGGAATGGAAAGAACATGCGTGCGTGTGTGTGTTTGTCTGCGTCTGTGTTTATGTCTGTCTGTGTTTGTGCATGAGACAGAAACAGTGAGAGAACCCGTTTAACATGCTACAGTTCAGTTTAACTATTTAACATTGCTCTGTCCCACACATCTAGACCATTTCTCTTTCACAGCTCCATTACGCTGATCTTTAGGCTCTGTTTGATTCCAAATAGAAGCGTTTGATGTTTTATTTAACACCACCTCCCCTCCATCCTTCCTGCTCACGGCCCCCCATGTCAGCTCAAGGGCCTAATGTTTTTTTAATTCTACCATACGCGTGTTGGAGCATGCACCCTCTCATCCTGTTAAACCCTTAAGCGTAGCTGTCTCACTGTATTTGTGTTTGTTTGTGTGTGGCCTGCAGTTTTATATCTCAGCCTCATCACCTCACTTTCTCTTGTCCACTGTTGTTAACGTTCTGTGACGAGACGTGTTGTTCGTGTTCCTTGTTATGTACCAACCTGGACGCAACTGTGGAAACTGCACCCTGACTATCATCTTCTTTTCTCTGTTCTCTGGTGTATTGCCTCCCGCTACAAGAACAGCTCACACAACATAGGGTTTTTCGTCATCAGTGACGCACGAGGGGAAGTAGGGCCATGTCACAGTTGCTCTGGTAGTAGGCGGACTGTGAGAGAAACGCTCTTCAGTTGTGGCGTTGCCATAGCAACAGCTTGGCGTACCTTTGCTCATTCAAAACTCTGCTTAATTTAATGGAAGCCTAAATCACCATCATCCTGGCAAATCGTCTAATCAGAGCTGGGTACAAACTCATGTCTCCTCGACATCCACTCTCAGGATCATTAATGTAATATTGTAAAGCTCACAGCAGCAGCAGAATCATGCGAGAGTGTGGGAATTATGAAATCGAATGATTTTTGGCCCAAATATGCGATCACTTCTGATATTTCTATACTGAGAGGCGATCAATGACCATGACTTGTGCTGAAAGGCATTTTTTTTCCCTTTTATGATATCTGACTCACACTAAGTTGATATTATTGGCAACGTCTGAAAAAAAATACTTTTGGGAGAAGCAAAGTTTAACTTTAACTCGTAATGTCATTAACCACATATGTGACAGTTTAGCACATCATCCAACAGTGCAGTGAGTAGCAGAACTAGCAAAGATGGATATCATGACACTGACAATAAGATACCAAACTGTTGAGATGATAAGTGGACTCCTCATCCAACATGTCCACTGAAACGCTCTAGGAAAATGCAGGGGACAAGTGTGTTACAACCGCAGGCGGCAGTTTTATGGAGTACACAGGCACTGGCTTAATGGCAGAGCACTAAAAGCCTTCCCACTCTTGCTGATGTTTCCCAAGTCTACCTCTCTGCACCTTGTTCAAGTATGGGCAGTGAGACGTTGTTTGGCATGGCTTCAAATATCGTGAACAAGAAGATGACTTGGACAGTCGTGCCAGAAAGCTGAAATGTACTCTACGTGAAAGAAAATCCATTGACTGTCATGTTAAGCCTGATGCAAAGCCATGTACCCATGACACTTTGTTTTGCAATTAAATGTTTTATCTTGCTGGATTTGTTTGTCTGAAAATTTTGTGACATTTGCTCTGTGCTTATAGCTGCAACAATTGCACAATTCTTTTATTTTTTGCCTTTAACGGCTGTCAGTACAATTGAAAATGGTTTAGTGCAAATAAGTGTTTGGTCTTGAAGCTGTATGTAGGTGAAATCCATCTTCTCTAGATTGGATGTTGGATAAGCTGTGCTTGAATCAGCCACCTTAACCTGAACATTTACATGATCTGCCCTCATTGCCGCTTTGCTTGATAAAAATGTAAGATGCGGCTCAGGATTATGCCCCCACATATGCAGCAACAGTGGTCAATTAACGTTGTCATACGCTGATTTTATGCGTGTCTTTTGTAGCCTCCTTCAATGACGGCATACATACTATAGTTATGCTGGAATCTTGTACACAGGATTACAGAGAATTTAAGTGATTTGATACTGTTATATCTGACTTGAGGGAGACAAACTGGGCACAGGTAGAAGCAAGAATGAGGGGAAAAGTTTTAGTTTTCTTATCTGTTTACATCAAGGAAGCAGGATTTCAGAGTTTCGTGTTTATTTACCAAATATGTCCAAAGAGAAGAGGGCAGGCACTTTGCTTCTGGACAGTCTTTTTTAAAGCATGCTTGATCAAATACTCAGTATCATGAACGCGGGAACAAAAGCACATCACGAAAAGCACAGTCCAGGGCTTTTGGGCTTTTTTTGAGTCGAGACGCATTAACATCCTTCCGCTCTAACTTCCAGCAGCCTACTGTGGTGAAAATAAAGTGCTTCAGTTTAAGGGGTTATGGGTTATGGATGGAACAAGAAACAGGTGTGCAGAGTCTGCCGATTACTCGCTCACTCTCTCGTGACTGCCTCCTCTCAGTTCTATGCCATGCTAGGCCACACCCCTGCCTGCTACACATGTGAACCCTCTTCTTCAAATTGGGGTTGCAATGTTCATGCTTTTATGAGATCCAGATGTAGCCTGGAGGCCACTAGTGTGAAAGCAAGTTGAATTTTTTTACATCTAAATGAATTTGGCTATGTTCACATTACAAGCCTCATGGCTCAATTCCGAATTTTTTTTTTTGTTTGTTTAGATCTGATGTGTTTAACTTAACAGTTCGCATTCATGTAGGTAAGTAACTCGAATCTGCCATCAGTGTGGAAAAAAAGGTTGCATGGCCATGAATCGGATATGCATCTGATTTAGGGCTATGTATGGAAGTGGCTCAGATCTGATTTAAAATATCAGATTTACATGCCCACACAATTCTAGAAACATCATATGTGTCACAGATCTGAAGGCAGAAGGGAATTTGTGTTGCTTCAGCTTGGTAATGTGAACATAGGCTCGGATCTACTTGATATAGGAATTGTGGGTCAATGCTTATAGCCAATATTTTGTGTGTGCCAGCCAGTGCCAACACATGAATATTCATTTTTTAGTTCAAACCATGCCTTCAACGTGGTGGTAGTATGACAAAAGACTGAATGAGGGAGGGGAGAGAAGCCGGGCTGGAGTTGGGCGTCTTCTGCCTGGAGCTAGAAGGCCGGACCAAGGTCGAACCCAGCCCCTTTTTGCTGTGCACTACCCACCGTGCCACAGTGCTGCCCCTAATTTGACATGCCTAATTCAATTCATCAAGCCTTTATGAACATCTTAGTGTGACAATCAGGTGGATCTGATTTAAGCTGCAATAAAACTCTGCAGGATAACCCCAGGCGCAAAACAAATTAACCATGAGTTAATCAGTTAGAACAGTTGTAGATGTGCTTGCAGACATTTACCCCTTTTGTACTACATTAACAGAAATGCTACTGTCTTGTTATCCATTGAATGATGATTGTGATTCTTCCAAACTGTTGAAATGGATTATAAAAAGGATTCTTTGGTGGGTTTTGGAGTGCCAAGGAACATCGAGAGACTAAATTGTTCTTCCATTTGCTCATACGGCATATAAAGTAGTGCCTGTGCCTATAAAGCGTCCGGTCACTGAGGTCTGTTTACTCAGATGCTGCATGCCAGTCAGCGAGGCTGGAATCTGACCTCTTTAATAGTGTTGTCCAGTTGCCAGCTTCAGCAGAAGATAAGAACAAGTTTCTTTCTCACACTGTACTTGGCAGTACCCCCTGTACCCACAGTAACTTTGGTCACAAATACACTCTGGTAGTTGCTGATTGAACTAAATTAAAGAATGTTAATGGTAATAAAGTAATTTAGAATCAAAGGTCCACTTTTATGACTCGGGTTAGAATGTTGGTCTTCTGTTTACAGCTTCCTGAGTAGAAAGCCATGCCAATAAATCTTAGCATATGCAACTTAATTAACTTGGCATATGCATCATTCAATAGTTTCTGCGCCTTTTAGCTACCACTGTGACTCGTGTGACAGAGAGGGGTGTTTTTTCCCTCCTTTCTCTCTGGACAGGTGTTTTTCTGCTCACTTGGGTTTGCTGGAAACTCCAAGGACTGCTGTGTTTTCATAATCTGAAAAAAGCATTTATGTTTTTGTCCTTAACATCCAAACAGCGCTTCATATTTTATGGGGCTGTTTTAGTATCACCATCTGTGGCAATTTACTATGTTCACAAGCCACCTATGCAGAGAAAGTTTTCTAGTGGTGTTTTTTGTTGGTTTCCTTTTTTGACATGTTATTTCAGCCTATATTGCTATATTTGTCAAAGTTTTCCCCTTTGTCTCAATCGAAATGGTACCCAAAGTTGCCAGGCTCAGCAACTAACTAACAGCTCATGTGAATCTCCAAAACCTTTCCATCCACATATCTGTATCGTCTGAAGCAGGGTATTGCACCATATTGCATACGTGGTTTGCAGCACATTGCATTCTTGGGCTGTAATCAGTAAGGGAGTGTGGGAGTCAGGTGTTTCTCCAATCATAAAACAAGGCAGTTTCCTCAGTCCCCCCACCCCCCCACCCCCCCACCCCGGCCTTCGCCCCCTCCAGTGCACATGGCCAGCAGGCATGTGCTTAGTTCTTTGCCTTAAGCTATGCCACTCCTGAAACGTTGCCTGCTCAAGATGAACTAACCCATGCTAGAGAGAATTTCAACGCAAACTAAAGGCACCTTGGTTTTGTCACCGGATGAGTAACTCCATATTTGGAGAGCAGGATTTGTGCTGTATTTTCCTAATCCAGGTTTTTCAGACACACCTTTATGTTGGTTGCGTCAAAGACTGAAGCTCTCTTTCAGAGTTTAGGAGTTTTGCTTATTCTTTCTCCTTTTTTCTTACCGCTGTTCTTCCCATTCATCAGCTCAGTAATCATACATCCTAATCTTTCACTGTCTCTGTCTTTCAGATCTTTCTCGCTCTTACATGTTCCCCTCTCAGCCCTCCCCCTCAACTTATTTACCACAAGGCCATTCATTATATAAGATTTAAATGGATTTTTTAAAGATTTTATTAAAAAATTAAGTGCCGTCCATGCGCTTCAGATAAGCTGGTCTTACAGTTGTGCTCGTGATTTATTTATTTAAATGTGATTTATTCCTGTTTGACATTTTAGTATAAAGTATATTAAATCTAAACTCAGAAGTGTCACACATACTGCCCATAGAAAAAGACTGCAAGTGAAACTCAAAGCAAAAAATAAAAAGAATCCTTCTCAGTTTTTTGTGTGAGCACTGAGGCCAATTCATTTTTCCGTAGATGCTGATTGCTCTCAGATCATATTTTCCCCCCTGAATGTCGAATTGCTCCCTGTGGGAAGACTGAATGGGTTTGTGTGAATGTCTGTCTAAATGCTTTGACTTTATTTTGTTCCGTTGCGAATCCAGAAGCGCTGGCGTGCCCGGCCATTCGAGCTACTGTACTGGTCAAACACATGGCCCATTGTGAGCTCTCTCTCTGGCCGAGTCCCGGTGATGGGGTTCACAGGCCATAGCCGCAAACAAATGGGGATGAAGTCACTGCTTTGAGCTGCATTGAAGGCCACTCATGCCTACTAGGTCTCTTTTAGCTGTATTCCCCAAGGGGGCCCAGCCCCTGCTCAGCCCGAGAAAAATGGGTGTGCAAGCGCTGAGGCCTTGGCTGTGAACTAGAGTGCGTGGGGAGATGGCACGGAACTACGCTGTCCTGAAAATGCCTTACTGTATGCAGACTGAATGGAAAGAATCTTATTAATTATATACTGTAGAGATGCTTTAGGCCTTTCAGGACTAGAGCTCGATCTAGCTTAAGTTTATTTTAGTTTAAACCCTTAAAGTCTAAACCATCAGGGTCATATGAAACCGCTCCACTGAAGGGTCATTTTTGCTTTTTTGGGTCCTGAATGCCCTTGTAAACACCAGGGGAGACTAATCCTAGATTAAACCTCTTACTCTCTGATGCTTGATGTATATGGGCTGTGTCCTTAGAATGAACTCGTGTGTTCTCTGTATTTACTGCTTAGTGTGCTTCAGAAATTTCTTTAGTACCCATATTTTACTCATGCTTATTGGGAAATGTTCAGTGATGTTGAACAGCAGATGGCAAAGATTGAGTTGCACTGTTTTGGCCATGTTGGACGACTTGCTCCCCGCCAGAAGGATGACATTTTTGCATTGTACCCTTTGTTAAGCATCTGTGTGTATTTCTTAATTCTTTAATTTCTATAATGTAGCTGAGTCACACCTTGTATAAATAGGCACAAAAGCACTTTAATGCAGCCAAAAGTGTCTAAGTGATGCTGACAGAAGCAGAGCAATGAGCTCAGACTTGTCAGAGGACGATTACATTTCTGGGGAAACCTGTTCATCTCTCTGTCTCCTGGAGTGTTCCTCCAAGCATGATTCATTTGTTTTGAGTCTGCTTATGAGGCAGACGTCAGCAGCCTCTTTTGCTTGAGCTCGTCTTGCATCATTGGCAGTTTTGCAAGTGTATGATCTGCCAAACCTCTGCCATTTTTTTTGCCAAAAAGGCTGAATCACAAAGGCCGTTTTAAGGTGGTAGCAGTAATTATGGCTTGGTAAAGCAAGAGTGAAAAGTCCAATTCTCATGACATTTACACTTGATTGCTGTTCTGTGGCTGTGCTCTGCTCATTTTGTTTCAAGTGTCTTTATGTTTCATCCTCTGATGCTCAGTTCACAGTATCATGTTTAACCTCCTGGCTAATTTTCTTTTTCCACCACTGCAACACTCCTCAAACACACCCCAAAGCTCAGGATGATCACTTATGGCATGTTACAACGAACACTAGAAAACAGTCTGCAGTGTTTACTTTAGCCTGAGTGAAAGCAGCCTAAATTTGACTCCAACACTGTCCTATACAACAAGTCCTTTCATGCACACCGATCACAAGGTGGATTTTGTGACTGTAGGTTCCCACTTTGCATGCTGTAGTATTGAGGTAAGAGGAGGTGGCCCTTATTCATCAAAGTTGCGTAATAGATCGTGGATTGACAGCTTTCAATGACATACAAAATACTCTGTATCTGATTCATGAAACTTGCACAGTGTGGAAGCAGAGATCCAAGTGCAAGTAATCGGCTTCAGTGTGTGGAAACAAACGTACCTCATTTACATATTTACATGAAGCAGACCCTAATTCATGCAGATGTTTCAGTAGGGAGCCAGTAAAATAATAAAGTGTGAAATGAAAAAAGTTCATTTTAAGACAGTGAATGATGTGTTTGTGATTATTTTCCTGATATAACATATTTAAATGCTGTATTATTGCAATGTGTCAGTATATTGTAAAACCGTCTGCATATGCTATGTTTTATTTATTTTTTGGGCAGTGTCAGTAATTCAAAACAAAAGCACAGTGTAATATGTCTTTAAATGGGACATGGAATAGTTGTACATAAAATCTGTCCGCTTTTGTGCTGGATTGCCATGCGCACAAATGTTTTAGTATTATTGTTATTTTCTATTTTATTCATACTATGGGCATTTCAGATGATTTTGATAATAGTTTTAGTTAGATAACTGCAAATCAAGCATTTTTTCAGGTTGCTCAACAGTTCTTACTCCTATCTGACATGAGTTTATACAGATATTCCAATGATATTTTTTTTAAAAACAGATTTGGCTTTACACAACATTGGTAAGTAAGGGCCAGAGTGAGAGAACATAAGACTTTACTGGAATGCACAATAAACAAGGTTCTACAGATCTGATTTCTTGTCATCACCCCTACAATGCATTCAGTGCTCGTCAGCAGTCACTGACTTTCTTTGTGTAGGCCATGGTAATTTAGCTGTTGCTACTTTCACACCCTTTTAAATCTGTGTTTCTGTAAGTGCATTCTCAGAGGTTCAGTTCTGTCTCTGATCTTATTTGTTTAGTTGAAACTTTCAATAGCCTTGTGCAAACTGTGAGCCATTTGTACTACCAATAAACATGTTTTCTCTCTCCCAGCATATCCTTTCTGCACAAATATTTTTGTTTAAAGCAGTGACTTGCTGGGAAAGAATGGCCCAAACCCGCATGGGCTCCTCTTGTGGTGCAGCGAACTTCTAAACATCCCCCCACCACCATTCTTCCTCACTGAAAGCAGACGTTGCCAAGCCCCACTGACGTGGCCATGTGAATGAGTCTCATCAACATGGCCATTTTCTACAGTTGTCTGTGCATGTGCGTGAGAGACGGTGAGTGGATCGGCTAGATGTTGAAACCTCAGGCCTCGATACTTTGTGGTTTTCCTGATTGGCATTCAAAGCCTGACTGAGATATGGCAGCTGACTTGAGGGGCCTTGCAGCGACAGACGAGGTCTTCGACCATCTCTCCAGAATGCAATCCACTGAAAGCTAGCGTCAGTCCAACCGTGCCTCTGAGGCATAAGAGTATACAGAATAGTATACAGTCTGTAGTATGGGATTGTCTTTCACCCTTTTTCTTCCCAAACACATGGTTACAATGATGTATCTTTCATTGTGGATCTCATGACTTTTCTTAGTGATGTTTTCTCTTTCACCTCTTGTTTACCTGTCGGATTTGGGCGTAGTCTGATGGGGGGGGGGATGGGGGGGGGGGGGGGGGTTGCCTTTGGTGGTATATTATGATTGTGAACGGTTACCTTGTTTTTCCCCTCAGTAAAAATTATCCTCAGTGGAGAGTTTACCTTACAAGAAAAAATGAATAATCTCCTTTCTTTACTTATCTAATTCATGGAACTACCTGAAAGGCCTTTGTTAGGGCCTCCTAATTGAAAACCGCCCACTCGGAGCAAAGAATGCACACTGCCGGCAAGCTGAGCTCAAAAGCCCTAATGAGGTGGTCATGGCCCACCAGTGAACTTGCGCCAGTCTAGAGGAGCTTTTAAGTAACTGGGTGGGTGTGAAGATAATAATCCCGTTTTTACGTGGTTGTCTAGACAGATTCTGCCATTTGCACCTTGCATATGTTTGTGGTTACCATGAGCCGATCAGAACCTGTGCCCTCTTGCTAAGTGCTGTTGGACTTTGACTCTGTTTGGCATTAACTACTTTTCGTCACGTGTAGTTGCTGCTGTTATCCTGTGTGTTGTTCCTAAAGGGTGATTTTTAAAAAAGTAAATACGACCTCTGTAAATCAGCCAACCGGTCCATCGCCGAGAGAGGTTAAAGTTCCGTTTATAGTTTACAGCCCCATCATTTTGACAGAGCTCCGAGAAGTAGGATAATAGACATTCTGTAAGAAGAGCCATGGTGATTAGTGGTCAGTACTCACAGCCATTCGACCCCCTCACCATCCCACAGATGAAACTGGGGCGATCGAGGATGCTTAGTGCTAACAGAGCAGTTCCTTATCACAGCTCACAAACAAGAATCATTCCAAGTCAACAGGCTGAAGAATTATGAAGTTCATCACAAGTCTCCTGCAACTTGAAACCAATTCCTGAGCTTGTTGCAGGCTGCTGGCTTGCAGCCAAGCTCAAGCCAAGCCATTAAGCACTAGCTCTTTCCCACCTTTTCTGTCAATCCTAACTACCTAATAAATGGATGAGATACTGAAAGCTGACGGTTTAGGTGTGAACGGTTTAGGTGTGAAAGAAAGCTAGCAAGGTCGCAGTCAAGAAATATCTGCTTTAGTAGGCTAGCAAGCACTGACTGAGGTGGTGGTCAGATGTGAAGTCGCATTATGAGAGCGTCAGGGAGTACCACAATCCGGCTTCTCACTTGGCTTAGCGGATCTGTCTGCCCTCTCTGCCCCCACCAGCTTTGTCAATGCCTCTCTGTTCATCGTGGAGGACTGTGGCCTGTGGGACAAGCAATTAAGCTTTTAACATGCATGCGCAGATGTAAGCAATTAAGCATTTAATAGAGCACAGAAGATACAGTAGCCTCAGGCCTAATTTACAGTGTGTCCAGAATCAAGGCATTGCTTTCTGGCACATAAGCTGGTCTTTGCATCTTGTGGAAAAGTGGTGACAATCCAAAGAAACAGCTTTAGAGCTAGAAGTTAACAGTACATAGACTTTATTCCCCATTGGTGTACTGATTTGTGTGGAACATACATGGCTTGTATTCATGCAGACTTGTTTGTCTCACTTTATCTGTGGTTTATTATGTTACCATGCTTTCTGTTGTGTGAGTGTAGTGCATTTCCTAGATTGCTTGGAATGCATGGTCTTCTCTCCTTTTGAGGTCAACTAATATGAATGTTAAAAAGGCAGTCAGAGATGCAACCAGAGTGATTGACATTGCACCGTAAATATGGTGCACATGAGGGCTTGCCAAAGCATAACTCAGTATAATGGTGTGGAGTGATTACTATATATAGCCCCTGACAAGACTTCAAGCTGACAGATCATTCAACATGCTGGAAAAAAATGGCTAAATTCAAATAAGTAATTATTTGCTTCGTCTGGAAATGTGAATTTTAGGTCTAGACATGATGTTTCTCACCCAGTATTATTCACAAAATTGCTTATCGAACATCCCGTTGTCTTGTGAAAGTCCTCCTGTAAACCAAAACCATTCCTTTTCAAGACGGACTTCTATTCTACCAGCTTTTGTGAGGTGCAGTTTGTTGTGCTTGCACCCTCTATTTCGACAACTTTTATTAAGTTCTTTCAAGGACACTGTGTACAGGGAATCAACAAAGGCTCTTGTCGCCTTGGGAAGGCTAAGGACAGTAACAGATTTTTTCCTCTCCACACGCAGTGGGAGGCTCATATGGCCGTTCCCCTACCTGGGTCGACCATCTGCCATGGGAACACAGTATTCAGAAGGTTTTGGAAGGCGTCACCCTTTTTCAGCTGATCCAATCACAGTGTTGGTGCATCTTTTATAATGGCAGACAGTAGGATTCAGCTTGGAGTGACTGTTCTGCAGTCAGGCTGTCTTTCGTTATGGGTCATGTGGACAGTCTGGGAGCAAAGTCCAGCACAGAGTGCCCAAAACCTCACGGTTATCATTAAGCACCCGCAGTGTTTGCAGACTAGCAGTACTCAAACCCACACTTGGTGCAATCCAGCTACGGGAAGTCTGCCACACATTCTGCTCCCGTTCGAGTGGCCCTTATTCCAAGCGCCTGCACAGGTTGGCCAGTGCTTTGTGCTGCACTTCAGAGTAGGGCTTTGTTGAGAGCTGGGCATATGAGCTAAGCTGTGTGTTAATAGTAATCAGACCATTAAACCAAAAACATTGGCTTACTGTTTGTAAGTCTTCTGCATCTTAATTGTTGGCTTAGATGGAATAGAGCACAGCATCTGACATAATACAGGGCTAGCACTCTGACAGTCCATGTGAACGTGAGCAAGTTCCTGTCATTAAGGGAACAAGGCTTACTCTGTAGCTGACACAACAGTCAATATCAGTTTCTCTGAACCTCTAATTATCATGATGAATGCCTTTTCAATAACCCATTAGATTTTTTTCAGCCAAAGATGTCATAAAGAGAGAAGCTCACTGTGGGATGCAAATGCACAGAAAATTGTCATTATGGCTTACTCTGACCGCTCGCCTTGTTTTCTCTTTTGGCCCAATGTGGAGGAGAGAATAGGGGTGGGCTTGTGCTCATCATGCCATCATTTCAAAACAGAGGACATGTCATGCCGAATTTTTGGCAGGAGAGAGCAGTGATTCTTACAGTCCAAGACTGGACCACTGCAGACTTTTCTTTGAGAAATGGCCAACCCACAGTACTTATCACAAAGTATCTCGCATTTAAACTTGAAAGGGAGAGTTTTTATTTTGTTCAAACTCTGTTTTTGCAGTGTTCATTTTCTAATGTAAACTCAGTGTCCTAAGAGAATCAAAGAGTTCAGTGAAAAATACTGAAAATGTGGTTCCTGAAGGCTTTATTTAGAAAAGGGTTTCTCTGCTGAGATGGTCTGCTTTTAGTCTTAAGTGCTGATAGTTCGATCATTACAGATCATTATAAACCTATTTCCTAATGTGGTGTTCCTGTCTCACAGAGCAAAGGTCTGCTGTCTAAGGAAGTCTAACTTTGTCCCATAGGTCCTGATCCATTCTGTTGATCTTCCGGCCTTTCCATGCACTTATCAACAGCATTGTTTATCGATACAGGGTGCACCAGTTTCACAAACCCAGAACAGACAGACCATTATCTGTCTTTGGGTTTACCATTTCACAGTTATGCAAGGCTGTGCAAGCCATTCAGCCACATTTAAGCCTTTAAAAACTACCTTATGTTTTTTTTTCCTCTAAATACTCTAACATATACTTTACCAAAAAACACAATAAAAAAACTGAACAGCACATAACTACTGTATCTGTTTTTTCAAATGTCTCCTTGCATGTTTGTAGCATGCTTAGATGTGTCTCACCATTTCAGTGCCTGTTATTTTTAACCAGCATGGTACCCTTACCATTCCGTTTAATGGTATTTGATAATTACTTGCTCTTTGACATCAGTTAAGCTGTAGAGCTGGGTCCCTCATTGGGAATTAACACTGAGCATCCCAAATAATCCTAGAATGTGTGTCAGGCATCGCCAGATTAAAAGAAGTGGGCCACTTTGGCCTAGAAAGACAGGGGGCTATGGGGGGGTAAGGCATTTGTCCTTAGGGCAGTCAGTGACATTAGACCAAGCCATGGTGGGCCACGAATTTCTTGAAAAAATACCAGAAGATTAAAAACTTGTTTTTGTAAGTTATCAGCTTATGATTTTGTAACGTCACTTTATTTCTCAATAAGTTTAACATTTAGCAGCTATCATTATCAATATTGGTACAACACTAATAAATACCTATGACCTTTACAGATGTAACGATTTCACTACATTGAAAAATCTATTTGAGAGTGTATAGGAAATTTAAAACTGCATTGCCGATATGACCCTAGGTGTCTTCAAAGTGTCTTTCATTTATCATCTTTCATGGAAACCACTCTCAGTGAACAAAAAAATTGCATCTGTGTGCATCCTGTCAGAGTGAAGTGCTTATGTTATGCATGCACTCATGCTCAAATGACTGGGCTTTTTTTGTTATTCAGTTATGCCCCTGTCTTGCAGTCTGTAGACAGACCCTTCTCTACTGAGCAGCTGTAAATACCGGTGTGGATATTTTTCTGATGGCGTCGGCTCTGCTGTATCAGTTTAAATCAGAATCCGGCCCTGAAAGTGGCTCCGAAACCAAATAAGGTTTTCCTGGCCTGGCCAGGCTCTGCCCACCCCTCTGTTGTGCACAAAAACTATAAAACAATAAAGAAAAGGGAAAAACCAGAAAAGCATAATAGGTCCCCTTTAAATGTTGTACATTGTTACACCCCTGTTGACCACAGATCTTGTCATAGGTGAAATCTGGCATGCTTGGAAAATGGCTTACGCACAGGTATTCATAGTAACATTGCTGACGTATGCCTTTACAGAGATTTGTTATCATGAGTAGCATCTACTCAGGTGTCATTCCTACTTCATGTGCTGATACTGATTCTGGAATGAGGGATATGCAAAACAAAGTGCTACTTTCATTACTTGCATATTCTACAGTATAGAACAGGACTAGGTTTCACTCAGTCTGCTTCTCTTTGGGTGTGGAATTTGCTTGGTGTACAAATTTTTTTTTTTTTTTTTTTTAATGAAGCTATTACATATCTCTTTTGCCAGTATACTGTGCTACATGCACTTCAGTCATTAATGAAATTGATCTATTTTACTAGCTCCATATATAGCAGCTTAATCATCCTGGATTTAGTATGAATTACATTCCTGAACAAGCTGCAGTAAACTCCTCCCCGGCTGGAGTTAGGTTTTATAAATCTCCCCTCGACCTAGATTTTATGTGCCCTGTTTGGAAAGTATGTTAGTATCTGGAGCTATTTCTGTGCTTCTTGGCTTTGTTACAAGCAGAGGACAGCTTTAACTGGACGTCCGTTTTTGATGACGTACAGTTTCTGCTGAGGTGCATGAATACTGTATGAATGATTCCATAATGTCTTGCTGTTAAAATTACAATAGCTGTTTACTACTAGAAAAAGAGATCTCTCTGCAGAAAGGAGATCTGAACATGGCAGTCTACCTGGAAAGGTGCTATGACTCCTGTAGAAAACTGTAAAACCACAGTGAAACCTGAAACAAGACTTATTTACACGAGACTGCCTGTACAGGTCACTGTTCCATACTACACAATATGATGCTCTGAAAATGTCACATCCCTCCATCGTTCCACTTTCTCAAGCCTTGGCAGGCCTCTGTCAGTCATATTTAAAGAGTAGTAGTTTGACTGGTTGTTTTAAGATGATGTCTTTTTTCCAAATGTAATGCAATTTGATGCAGAGTGATTCATCAACACCAACCCCATGTTTAATGGCTAAGTTTTGGATTTTTGTTGTGTGAAGAGAAGTTCCTCTACACCCTCATGCCCTGCCTCAACCGCCATGGAACTGTATGTATGCTGTATCTGTAACTGCTAGATCATACAAGTGCTGATAAATTCACAGGTATGGAGCATTGCCTTTTTGACAAGTATGGTAATGAATGGAATGATTGGAAAATGCCAGTGTTTACGTTCTTGGGAAATATGTTGATGTCAGTGCTCAATTGAGAAAGAGGTGAGAGAAACAGCCGAGTCGACTAAGAAAATACAGTACATATGCATGGAAACTTAACTGTGGGATGCAAGGCAACGTCAGAATTCGTGGGCTTGGACATTTCCCCACTGCACTGCTTGTGTGATTTGAAGCCAAACCACTGTATTTGACTAAACTGGATTCACTAACTTTCCTATACATTCTCCCTCTGTGCAAAATGTTCTCAGTCAGATCCAGTGATCCATCCCAGTAATTGCTCAGTGATTCCCATATTTTATTGGTTATATGTCAAGAGGAGCTGGTCAAGGTAGCTGTGCTCAGTCTAGTGTCTTTTTTCCAGAACTGCTAGTTCTACAGTAGGCTGGCAGCTGTCAGTGGCACTACTTTACGCCATGTCAGCGGTGGTGGGCCCAGCAAGTGTGCACGCCTTGCGGTTTGTATGGCGAACTGTGCACCCTGCCCTTCCCAGCCCACAAGTCTGTGCAGTGCTCAGCCACCACCTGTCTTGTCCACTTCGACTGGGCAGGCCATCAGAGTCAGCCAGCTGCTTCTGATGGATGGGGTAGTGTGGTTAGAAGGGGAGGCTAATTAAAGAGCTGATATGTAGGCCACCTCTGGGACTGCCATCCCCTGTCATCAGGCAGCGCTGACTTTTGCAGAGCTGCATGTGTTTTACCAATGCAGAGATGCCAGGCTTGAGCTGATTTTGTGTGGCTTTTTGGTCGGTTTGGTGTGGCACCTGATGCTGTATATGTTATTGTGGCTTGTCTTATGCTTAGATTGATTTTGTTGCTGAGCAAAATCCCCTCACAGAATGAATGGGGGAGGGTGTGGGTGATGATGCTATAACTGTTAGGAAGCAGGCATCTGTGCTGTAGTATTTATGTGTCTGTATTGTAAATGCCAACAACACTTTCATTTGCCTAGGTGGAAAATGTTCATTCTAAGAACTAGGGCTGGATGATGTGGTTCAAATTGTATGCCTTAATATTTTACACCCTTTTCCTGATGCTTATAATATGTCTTGCTATACATGCATTTTCTCTGAAATGACTTAAATAGAATGTATTCCTGATCTTTCTTATCTTGATTTTTTTTCTTATATTTATAGTTTGCCTGGTCTTTTTCTACAGTACAACAGTACAGTGTTTTGTTTTATTGAACACAGGAAAGGCTGGAAAGTCTCTTGGTTCAGATTTCACTGTGTCAGATTTGACAGTTTTCTGAATAAATAGTTCATGTTGTAGAAATGATGTATTCCTGCCATAGAGCAGTGCAACCTTAACTGAGTGCTATGAAGGTGCGCTAACTTGAAAAGAAATCCTAGGAAAATGATTTTGTGCTTAAAGGACGAGGCCACTGGAAAAAAAAATATATATATATATATATAATTTTCTTTTTTTTTTTTTAAATAAAATTTCTGATGTCATTCAGAGTGACTTGATGTGGAACTTACTGACTCAGATATTCTTTACAGTGGTGCTGATGGGGTCTCAGTGCCTAAAACGTGTTCTTTGGGGCCTGTTTTTAATGTTTGTGTCTCTCTCTTTCTTTTTCTCTATCTAATAAGTGCGTGTATGTATGTAGTGATCATTTGAGCATTTGAGCACAGCAGAAGACTGACTGGTAATGTGGGTGTCTTTGGTTTGCCACATGAATTTCAAGGTACTCTGGTTAAACATTAGGTTATCTGTTCTCAGCTCGCTATGGTTGCCTGAGGTTGGTCAGATTAACAGCATGACAACAGTATGGACATTGTATTTAAAGTGTAAACGCTTTTTTGGGTTTTCATACCTTAATCTGTGACCTGTGATAGAGGACTTGTCCTTTAACGAATTCAGTTATTTTGTAAGCTGTCCATTAAATATAAGGCTCTTTGCACATGTTTTTATGCTACGTGTTTTCCTTCACATGTTCAATCTGAAACGTTAAATTTGGAAAAGGAAGCAAATCAGGGCAACCCATGCCAAGGGTGCCACCCCAAAATTATAGTACCATTACTGGAGGTGTTTTAATTATAATTATTTCCTTTGGTTTTACAGTCAGGATGTCCCGAGGCGTGCCTGCTTCACCTTGTCCTTACATTGCTTTGATTGGGTTGTGAGGACAAGAACCCGGATAAAGGAGGGGTGCGGTTGGTGGGGGTTGCGATTTGTCTACAGTCATAGTCAAATGAACATGGCTGCCTCCAGGGTAAATGTAACCTAATTTGTCATGGCTGTCAGAGCAATCATGTCACCACTGTCTGTGCCTCGGACAGCAATGCTGCGGATGCCACTTCTTTTTTTGGGTTTGCGGCCCGAGTTGTAGGACTGCATTTTCTGAGTGTAGATTTTCTTTATGAATAGATGCTCAGTGGAAAAAATGGCGTATTGTACCTACTTGATGTTCCAGTTCAGCTGCTGTCTAGACTGTTTGGTTTGAGCTAAATCGCTTCAAACCTTCAGAAAAAATGCGTTCTGTTTCACAGTCTGCATTGTGTTACTGCACATGTTTAGCTGCCATATGAACTCAGTTGGTGCAAAAGAAAACGTTCACATTTAGGTATATACCCTCAGAGACAGTTACCTGAGTACAGTGATAGTAAAAGCTCACTTACCTCTCGTTAACAAAAAAACAAAAAAAAAAACTATAAAAAAAAAAAATGTATTTACTTGTTTTTTTTTTCAGGCAAACCATAGCATGACAATAGTCACCTGAACATTAAACATGTAGGTTAGGGGTGCCCAATCCTGGTCCTGGAGATCTGCCATTCTGCAATGTTTAGCTTCAGCTGTAACCTAACACTAGATCCAGGCAATGAAGACCTTCAGGTGCTTCTGAACATTACAGCCAGGTGTGTTGGATCTGAAATTTCCAGGGTGGTAGATCTTCAGAATCAGTATTAGGCACAACTAATGTAGAGTATCCTCAGATCACAGCATCTGGTTTCAGACAGAACAGCTTCAGGTCTCAGCTCTTCCTGTACACATTAGGAAAAACGGCTTCAAAAGGCATCAGCCTAAATGGCTGCAGACAAAAATTGGCTCACAAGGTAATGGTCATGTGACATTTGCAATTCTGTTCTTTGTTTCTAAATGAATTTCAGTTTTATGGTAATTATTAGAGTAAACTGCAACCCAGCTTTTACTGCCCTGGGCTTTTATTTTCTTTAATTTGATGAGGATTAAGCTTCAACCTGATGGCATTTTTTTCAGATTTATTGCAACATTTACTAAATTAACTGAAGAAAACTGATTGAAGAAGTTCTTGTCTCAGAACTTGGGACTGTAATAAATAATATTATAATTTAAGAATATCATAAGTTAAAAAAAAATCTTTAAATAAAAAAGCCCCTCTATCTCATATTTACAACTCTTTACTACTGTTATTTTCTGCATGGTTAGCAAAATAAGAGGAGTTTTTAACAGCACAGGCATATTCACACCGGAATGCATGAATGAGTGTATGAATTTGTTTGTTTTTCCTTGCCACTGTTGCCACTGGCTTGCACTTGGGGGCTTGGGCTCATGTTTTTTTTTTTTTGTAAAACTGATTTTTCTGTAAAGCTGCTTTGTGACTAATTACATACTTCAGTATGTATATTTGGAGATGGTGGTAGATCCCATACCTATCAGCCTATCAGAGTTCACACTGCTGCAAGTGCACTGTTGATTTTCATGCCAAAAACAACTCTACATCACCAGTAATGCTTCACATAATAGAAGGCCTTGGCCTTCCTTCTTACTTGGTCATGGTGTTGGTCATAATCGCAATGAGAAACTTCGTTAATGATTTTGCACACAGCTGCGACAGCAACAATGGGACAGTAATCAGCCCAGTCCTGCCTCAGTGCCTCTAATTAGCAACCTAATCGCTGCTTGTGCTAAAGGGGTCGTTATCCAGGGTTTTTGGCCTAGAGTAAATTGAGAACATCTGGGCAGCTAACCTTAAGACTGTCCTGAAGCAGAAGCTCTTACTAAACGTCTACACTGGAGATTAAGTAGCAACAAGACTCGTACAATTCCCTCTTGGGTCACTTTGCCTTCATCTGCATGATAAGCTCTGGGGTGGAAGTGGTTTGATAAATAGTATAATGTTTTGGGGGGTTTTTTGCCCTTGAGAGGGTTGGATAAGATTTAGGCTACATTTTGAATGCCACATCTTGGCTGATTTAGCTTAGTCTGCTTTCAGACTGTTGGCACAATTTGAATGAACTTATCAGTTTGTATTTCCAAAATGCTCCTGTGTAATCCTGAAAAAGTATTATCGGCCGTTGCATAAACAGGCACGACAACAAAGGAAGAGAATGTGTTCTTTGATAAAATGCTTGACAAAAAAGAAAGAATAACACGAAGTTTATAACCTCTTTAAATGTATTTTAAACAGCACATCTATACATTTTGTCTATGTTGGGATAGGAGGCCCACTTACCACAGCTAAACTTATGGCCCATGTTTGTGTATGTGCATGTCCATATGAATTTAAAGCCATAGAGCTGTATTTCTGTTTTACTGATCTGTTTCTGTTCTCATTATTACAACTGGAGACACTGAATCCTCAGTTCTTTAGGGGTTGTAGTAGTAGTATGCTAAGTTCATGTGAACTTTTTTTTCCTTGCTCATTCTAGCTTGTAAAAAACTTTCCATGTTTTGTTTGTGGCTCAAAACATACACATTAACATTTATTTTACCTTGTAGCAGTTTTACAGTAACTTTTTCAGGGAATAGCCCTGAGAAGAGCCCTAACATGTGACTGAAATGTACTCGACAGGCTACTGTTGTGTCCCTAGTCAGGACTTTCAGAAAGCCTAGTTACCTTTTTATGTCACATTTGTCCCATTTATTGTAAACCAAAACATGAGTGGTCAGTTTCACTCTCCATTCCTAATTGTTAGTGGTTAATCTGACACAAGAGACCCCAAGTTTAACTTCTGACATTCTAACCAGAGAGAGTTAGTTTGGCTGCATCTGTCTGGGTATCACAGGAGAAAAGTCTTAATTAGATCATTTAACAATGATATAGGAGTATTACTACAATAAATTAGTACAGTACAGCAAATATAAGTATATGGTAAATATAAGTATTAGTACAGCAGAGTACAGTACAAGAAGTATGATGATTTATATTAAATAAAACTGAACAAAAAAAAAGTTTGGTTTTTTTTGTTTCACTGAAATCACTTAGCCTTCTTTGGACCCTTAAAAGCCCTCATGGTTGTCCACCAATAATTACATTGTTAGTCCTAGGCTAACTGTGTGACTGACTTCTCTTGTCAGTTCAACTCTGTTCAGTTTTACTTTGAGGACCTTCTTTTTTCATGTTACTTCAGTATAGTGAAGACAGCGGAGCTTTGACGCGAACACTCTTTATACCTTTGGTGGTCTTCAGCAGGTGTGTACAACTACTTCCTTCTGTTTCATTCATTGACTGGGGAACACACACCTGTTTTCACAGGTAGAAATGAGTAGCTGATGAAGGCTGGAGAGGAAATGAAGAGTTGTGGTCATTGGATACTTCCTAGAAGTGACTGCAGTTTTCCAGACCTATTTTGCAGTATGAATGGCACTTGGAATAGTGAAGCTGTTTGAAAGAAACTTGATTGCGTATTCATGATTCATTGTTGGCCCAGTTATCAGTTTTCACATGGGGTGTTTTGCTGTGCCAGATCATTCCCGTGTACAGCATTCGCATTACATGCGTGTCCATGTGAAACCCAGCGTGTGTTTGATGTTGTGTACCATTTTCCCCACTTAAGCACATTCCTCTCATGCTGCCTGCAGTGAGCATCTCTTGCTGATGACTTAAGCGTGCATGCTCTTCTACACTTGTGCCTGGGAAAACAAATCGGAATGGTGGCGACAGCTGTACGTTAAAGAGCCATAAGAGTTATGGATAGATAGACATTATCATATTGCCCTGGCCTATGGTAGTTCTTGGTTTGAGCATGAAGATGACACTCTCCAGAAACTGTCCTATGGCTCACACTATTCTTGCTGCAGTATTGATTGCCCACATATGGTGGCTAGTAATAGCTATAGTGAACTTTCTAGTCTCTGCTTAGCGATAGCATCATGTCCTACTGTATGCCTCATTGATGGAACATGTCCAGTGAAACATTTTTGAGCCTAATGGACATTTGTATGTTTAATGTAAGTGCAAAAAGGCCACCAGAATACAGGCTAGAGACATTAAAGGAGTTGTCTCATCTGAATTTTTCAGGCAACCCCTGTCAGACAAATGCCCATCTAGTCCATTCTAGGACAAAATAGAAGTACAGCTAGTGGATTATTAAAATATGTGAGGATTGCCACAAGTTAAATATGCATCATTTTAGAACCTAGGTTTTAAATATAGCCAACACTAGTACAGTTTGCTCTGCCCTCTACTCTCTCTTCCAGAACATTCCTGCCAACTGTGAAGAAACAGGCTGTTGTCATATTCCTCACCGCGTGGGGCCGAATTGATTTGATGATGCAATCGTCTGCTAGGTTAAAGGGACAAAGACTCCTGACTACCTGAATGCTCAGTGGGTTATGGGGGAGGACAACATACTGCCATTTTTCAATCCAGTTTTAGAAAATCAGATTTAGAGTCCCAGCCTGGCACAGTCTGATCCCTGAGATTTGTCCATTTTAAATTGAAAATTAAATCCTTTGTGCCATACGGTTCTGTGGGATACTATGGTGTGTCTCCCAGCCATAATGATGAATAGGCTGCCTGGATAATAATACAGCACTGTGTAGAAGCTCTGCTTCACATGCACTGTAAATAATTGTTAATAGTTTGATAGGAGGAACTTTTTTCTAGGCATAGTATGTGTTATGGGGGTTGCTGTGCTGTTTGCAGTACAGAGAAAGTTGGCAAAGATCCTACTCACTCATTTGGTATGTGTGCCATCTCATACACACCATGACAAAAATACCAGCGCCAGCTTCACGACTCACAGTCAGTACAAAATGAATATTTCACTTTACTTATGCCCACTGAAAGAATCTTCCATGGATGAATCTGGAATTGGAATTTTTCTTTTTCTTTTTTTATTGTCTTTTGTCCTGTCTCTTTTTCATAAGATACTGTGAATCAAAGTTACAGTTTTGGATCAGATTCCTCCTTGTGACCTCGCCTACAAAGCCGGTCCTAGTTTGGCGCTCCCCCTCTGAAAAACTTTGAATACCCACCCTTGTGTCTGTCCCCAGCTGAAGACTTCTTGTTTGAGAAATGTGTCTCCTTTAAGCAGCCCCTCCCCCAGCCAGCGTCCTTTACGCTCATGTTGGCAGGGAAGTGCCACATACCAGGAGCTCTCCCTGGGCCCTGGCGGGAGGCTGGGGAAAAGGACAGCCTGTGTGCTTTCACCTCCCTCACAAATACCCCTGCCGTGAACTGTCTCGCACCAGCCTTCGCTCCTAGCTTGCTGTGTCTTGCACAGCAAATATATAGTGTTGTAGGCAGTGATGCCAAGTTAGGATTGGGAGTGTGGAGTCTTATGTTAACTGGCTTGATTTGATGTGATTTGTTGAGTCCTGGTTTTGCACTAGATCATATACGCCAAGTACTCTTTGTGCTGTTGCTTCAGTTTACTGCCAAGTCATTATGTTGTAGAAAACTTCAGTGTGCTTCTCTCTGGGGACAGATATGGAGTAGAGGAGAGCGATGTATAGGATGAGAGAGGTGCCAACATGAGTCAGCAACTTAAAAACTCATAAACAAGACACCTGTGATTTGGTACTTCGACTAAGGTGTCAGGAGGCAGTGGAATACTGATTGGTTTAGACTCCAGTGGTGTTGTGCTTTGTACTCGGGCTACACCTATTGTAAGAACTCGCATCAAAGGGGACAAAGGGTGGATAAAAACAGACCGACCAACAGACGTGTATGGAGGGTGAGAGAGACATGGAGGGAGTGGCAGACGAACTGGCAGAGGCAGAAAGAGGTGTGGTGCTGCGCTAATCACAGAGGCCACCATGTCACGCCTTTTTATAAGGAGCTCTACTACAAAACATTGGGCATTCTGGGAGGCACCCAGCAGCCGGAGCCTAACACCATAACCAGGCTAAATATAGACACAGGGGTCACAAGATCTGAGTGCAGCGCTCCAAAACAGCTACAAAGCCAGGCAAGGATGGGGATGAGCATGTTGAGACGAATACCAGCACGCTGGGTCTCATAGCACATTTGTCCTCTCAAGTGGGCTTTATATCATGCACTTTCATGTAAAAGCAAGGTGGAAGTCCCACCTCCCCCCTCTCCTGAGAACAGACAGTTGTGTACTTTTTATAACTAGCTTTTACAAAAGCTTAGCTTTTTTGTGCAGTGGGTAGACGGAACTTGGTGACGCAATGTTCCCTCCCCAGGAGACCTTAGAAAGCGCAAACCACAGACATGGCTCATTTTGTGTGTCCACCCAGCCTGAGTTTGCCCGTCTCCACAGAAACCAGAGAGCACTGCCACACTGCGAGAGGGAGGGAGCGGGAGAGATGGCCTCCCACTGGTTCCATGGTGGGGGATCCGATATGAGCATGTGTCACAAGACACTAAAAGGCCCAATTAAAAGCATAATTTTTCGCTGACCGCAGAAACTGACATTTCCTTCCATAAAGGAGGAACATGCTTTACTGGCTTGTTTTTCCACCCTCATTGTTTTAACTATAGACTGTGGAGGCAATATAGCGTCTGACATTCTTGATAGATGAGTCTTCTTGATGTGTTGTGGCTGTTCTGGAAAACAAGGGCCTCTGACTTAGTGACAGAATTACATGGGGTTGACCTTTGCTGATAGAAAAGAACAAACCAGGCATGAAAGCTGGGATGGGTTGTTTTTCATTCTAGGATTTGTTGTTTGTGCGCCTAAGCTTGAATGGCTGAGAAGTTGTACCATTAGAGCTGTTATCAGAGTGCAGTGATTCAACTAAAGTTTGAAATGCCCTTAACAGCCTGCCTGACTTCTTTTGCTTTTCAGTGAATGTGCAAACGTGACATACATGAGGGACAGGCCGCCTTCGAGCTGTTAAGTGATCTCTCCATTTCACCACCGCTAGTTCTGTTAGGACCTGCTTTCCCTTGAGCCTCATTTCTAAGACAGTGACAGAGACAGGACCTGCCTGACAGCCTAAAGGAGCCCACGAGGGAAACCAGCCTTCAGCTCGACGACCTCAACTTTCAGCAGCTGGCTTTGGTGCGGATTAAAGCTGATGGTGTTTCAACGGAGCCTAATCTCGGTGATAAAAAAGGAAAGCCTCTTTATTCTGCCTGGACGGCTGGCCTCTGCCAGACCACCACTGAGAGGAGGCAGGAGCAGTTCAACTGTGGCCACATTGTCATTTGTTTCTTAAGCAAACTCTGACAGTCTCTTGTACTATCTCTCGCGTGTGCCCCTTTAAGAGCCGTGGTGAACTCTTGAGCCTTATTCATACAAGCTTTACCCAGCCAACAAATCATCTCTCTATAACCAGAATGAGTGAGAAAGGGAGGGAAAGAGCTCTGCCTGTTTAAGGTTAGAATAGTCCTTTTTGAGTCTGTGTGTTCGGGTGGGGCGCGTGCTAGACGAGGCTGTGTATTTGGAGTAGGAACAAGAGTTGGACTGTCTTTCTGACGGCTCAGAGCAGGAGCTGTTGTTTTAAGGGCTGTACGCTTGAGGAAAAAGATGGATTGACAGTGAACAATTGGGTATATGTAGCTAATTCTGAAACATGGGGTTTTCCCTCCACTATACGTATTCCTAAATGAGTTTCTTTCAGACCATAAACCAGTAGAGAATGAATGCAGTGGGTGTCAATGAAAAGGTTACAGATCTGCCTCTGGTTACTTGTGTTCATTTATTATTCATTTCTGTCACTATTTTTCCACTGGTAGGAGGCCCTGTGTTTCAGTTAAAGACTGAACTGGCTTTTATTGGTAAATGCATCGCTAGTATAGAGATGAGTACATAGTACTTACTGAGATTAGTATATAGTATTGGTAAACATTAAGGATGCATGATATGAGTCGTATCAGTTAATGACTCTAAATACTTGCTATTGAACAGATGTTTAGGTTTGACTAACATTTCAAACCAATATTTGATGGCTTATTTATTACTCCTACTGCAGAAGAATGTTTAAGTGACACCAGACTGCTGTTCTAAAATATCAGCATTTAATTGATTATGCTGCATTTGTAGAGAGAATATTTCTGTTATAGTACATTGTTCTATTTCTCTGTAGTGCTAATCCAACTTATGTATGTATCGGTATCTGCAATGGCAGATATGTAAAAAATAATTAAATAATAGTAATAATATTGGTTAGCATCAGCTTCCAATTACTATACTATGGTGCATTCCTAGTAAATGTTATTGATATTACAGGAATGACATGGTAATGGTAAAAAAAGTTGCCCTTCCTGGGGTGACTGGGGTGAAAGTGAGAAACTTTCATTTCTGAACTTGCATCTATTTAAGTAAAATATTTCAGAAAATGTTTCTCAGTTTAGTCTTGCACATTCATAGTTCTGTTCTATTGGTTCAGGAGCATGACTGCTTTGCTATTGCTCACATTTCTTACTCTTGAGATTTAGCTTTTTTATTTTAGACCAAAAAGACCCAAAAAGTAATAAAATAGTCTACCAAAGCAATAAGCAGAATTTAAGGGGTTTCCCTGTTCTCCCGATTAGAACTAGGCCTTAGTGTAATGGGGAGGGGTGCTGGGTTGGGCATGTCTCTAAATGAACCTCTCCATCTTTCTCACCCTTCCCAACAAGTGGCACTACAAAAGCGGTTAGTCACTTTCGAGAGAGATTAAAAGTCACTTCCAGCAGAGCTGCATATTCATTTCTATTGCCGAGTGGGGTTGCCGCAGAGCAGGGGGGCTTGGCCAGCAGTGTCCATCATTCTGAAGGCTTTTAGACTGCTCCAGAGGCACAAAGGCAGAGGCTGCCAATGTCAGCGGCCTCTGTCTGAGAGGCCCCTCTGTAGTGTCTCAAAAAACAGACTTGGCCACCATGTCTGGATCAAACATCCCATTGGCCTCTGTGGCCCTTCTTCTCATGCGTATCATCTGTAACTCTGAACACAGATAACTGCTGGTCTCAGAATGCTCATCTAGGATCAGTCATTTGCCTTTCATTACCTTAATGAAAATCATTACATGGAAATCCAAACCTTTATATTATGTTGTATTAGTTTTCTTCTATGTCCCACAAGTGAACCTTGGTAATTGATGTCATGCTTCTGTCTTTTTTTGTGGCTATTACTTCTTATCTGACCACATACTACTCTATTGAGATTGTATCCCTTGGCCATGTTAAATGGGATCATTTATTCTCTTCATGTGAATTGCTAATCAAAACAGCAACACAACAACATGTCTGAGATATGAGGAGGTAGTGAAGAAAAAATATTACTGTTAAAGCGTATGAGCGTATGCTGACCAGGAGGTTGGGCTCTTTTGATCTCCGTAGTCTACAGTTTGTTGTAAGTAGACTATTTATTATTGTAGAGGTCATACACTTCACCCTGCATGGATTTTCTTTAGCTTTAATAGCTGACAGCATAATTGGAAGAAAAAGGTTAACCCTAGTCCTGTAGAGCCTCTTTTCTTTCAGACATAGCCTGTAAATATACATCATGAGCACATAAAGATCTGGGATCTGTGGACAATAGCATGGGAGGGAGTCCCTGTCAAGACAATGTCTCCGTCTGTGCATCCATAGGTTGTCCAGCTGCTTAGGATGCTTTTCTCTCTCTCTTTTATGGTCCCTTCTCAAAATCTTGAACTCTTTTGTGGAGGCTCCCCAGAGGAGAATTCGTCAAGCAATTTTAGGAAGCTCCATGCCCTCCCTCAGGCATAGTGATGAGGTCATAGGCAGTATGTTTTTCACTGGGATCCCACACTAGCAGGGAGGTGTCGAACTGGCCTGTCCCCATCTCTTGCCTCCATGCGATTGTGTTGGGGACACTTGTGTCAATGTTGGCAGCATGCTGTGAAGGTTTAGCATTTTAACAGGAATCTACTTTTTCTCAGTCATCTGTGTCAAGCTATTAGTCTAATAGTCTTTTATGCTAGTCTGTGGGACTAATAAAGGATTATCTTATCTTAGTTTAATGTATGGCTGATTACTGATTGCTGTTTTCCCTCTTTCGTTCTTTGCAGGTGGCACCAGAGATATTGGCTCCGCTCTTACCAGGATGTGTATGAGGCACAGAAGCATCGAGGCGAAGCTGCGGCAGTTTTCAGTGTAAATATTCTCTGCACAAACTTTCTCCATTGCCCCACAGCTGCCAGCCTTTATTCATTATAAGAAGAATGCACTCATGTGTGAAATAACATCACCATCCTGTCTTTATGTGGAGCCACAAATCCACACCATGCATCATAAACAATGTAACTAGAATGCTTTATGGCTGCTGAGTGAGGCAATGAGTGGTGCTTCACACTGAGAGGTTTCAGAGTGCTCCAGAGGCACAAAGACATACGATGTTGCTCAATCCTGGTTCTGGTAGCGATGTGTCAGAATTTTCAGATAATCAAATAGTCATGAAAGGTTAAAATATGGAATAGAAAATAGTAAAAGTATCAGTCATCTATTATGGATTTGTGGTCAGGGTTAAATATTGTACAACAGGTTTTGCCTGAAAGTTACCACTGCTGTGCCTATTTCTGTCTTTACCCTAATACAATGCACCTGATTCGTTTAATTGGCTATTTAACAAGGCCTGTTTTGCTTGCAAAACACAACACACAGACTATGAAGATAAGTTCAAGTGCAAGAAGTTCATTGCTTGGCTTGAACTATTTATTACTACCATTACAGTATTGCTTTGCCTAAGCTGAGCACATTGAATGCATTCCACATGCTTTGAATAATATACTTGCACTCCTCATTCACACATAACGCCTGGTCTGTTACACTAAATACCAGAAAGTCCTGGTTTATGACAGGATAAGACCCAAGTCAGCCAACAATATCTCCTGCAGTTCCTGTGGCACCTAGCAGCAGGGAGGAGAACAGCGTCTGCCGCAGCACCGAGACTTCTGGAGCTGTGGTGGCAGAACTCAGGTGGCCCCAGTCACTTCAGCTCCGCCACATTGTTGCGTGCTCTGCAGCACACATGCACAGAAGCTCTAATTTGAGGAGACACTTGGAAGTTCTCCTTAGCCATAGAGTAAATCTGCAGTTTGTGGTCAAGTCGTCGGATTCCTGAGGGAGAAAGAGCGACTGCAGATGAGAAGGCTAAATTTAAAGTGCCCCTTCTCAGCTGCTCCTAGGCTCTCTGCATGCCATGTGAAAAGGGTAGAAGGAGTGAATGATTAACTCAACCTAAGACGAACGAATCCCCTACTGTAGAGAAGTTGGGTATCTGTGATGTGGAACTACTTGTTTGCTTGTTTGAAGAAATTTGGGGGAAAAAAAAGAAAATGTATAAGTTAAATTGAGTAAATATTATGTCTGGTAAAATTCAGTGCTGTAATATCCAGAGTTAGCACCTAGTAATAAATTGTTGGCAAAAAAGAGTCTGAAACTGTTCATGTACTGTTTTAGCATTATCAAAAAGAAAAACAGATAGTGAATATCTTTCTCAGACAGTCTTGTTCTCTTTTTTAATGGGTTCCAGGGCGTTTGTCGATTGCCTGATCAATCCTCTGCAGGAGCAGCTGGAAGACTGGAAGAGAGGAGCCAACACCCTGGACAAGGACCATGCGAAAGGTGAGAGATGAAGACTCCCTGTGGTGCATTAGCAATACCTTTCACTGCACTACCTTAACCTTTCATAACAAAGGAGCAAGTGTTAGCACTCTGAAGCATAAAATGAGCTCCCTGCTGGCTTCAATATAAATGCAGCATAAGATGCAACGTGACTGCTCATTATCCCGAAACGGTTATTGCCTTTTATGAACAATGTGGCGCTACTTAGACATTTATAGGCACCCATTCTAATACAAGAATTGAGCTACTTTAAGGGGCACCTATTGCTGATACAAATGCACAGTTGCACACAGAGCCTATATAATCTTCATAGAAAAGCACTACCAATAGAGCAAGATGCTCTGGCGTGGAGGTCTCCAATCCTGTTCCTGTTTCTGGAGAGCTTTCTTCCAGCAGAGCCTAGTTTCAATCACAGTTTGTCACTCGTGCTCCAGCTGAACAACCTCTTCCCAAGTCCCTGTTTGGCTGGATCCAGTGTATTAAAGTTAAGAAAGCGTGGAAGCTTATTAGATACAGGTTGGAACTAAACTCTGCAGGAAGGTAATTCTCCAGGACCAGGGTTGGTAATTCTCTAGGACCACTGCTCACAAGAGCCTAAGATCACCATGACTAATGCTAAGAATCAGAAGCTCCACAGCACTTTTAGAATGAATAGTTCTGGATCACAAGCACTTGTGATCATCATCCAACATCAGTACCTGACCACATTAATGCTCTTGTGACTGCATAAAATCTTTCAGAATCTAAAGTGTCTATAAACATCTGGATATATAGTACATGCTCGTTGGTCATGACTGCACTTTTAATGGAAAGTTCTACTTATTGAGGAGTTTATATGTAAAATAAGGTTTATATGTATTTTGAAAGGTTTTCTTTGTCTCATTGTTTACAGAGTATAAGAGAGCCAGACAAGAGATCAAGAAGAAATCTTCAGACACCCTGAAGCTACAGAAGAAAGCAAAAAAAGGTAACATCCTTTTTTTCCACATTGTTTTCTGTGTAGGAGGAGGGTCGGGTGAGGTGGGCAGAAAATGACGTCATGTTAAACACGTTCTAACCATTTAGAGGCAAATTAGCTTCAGATCTGGACTCGGAGAACATAAGGTTACATAACAACGATCAAATCCTCTGTGCAGCTCTCATCTCCCAGTACAGGAATCTGTATAACGATGGATTTTGAATGAAGGCAAATCGGACATCTGCTTAACCCGGGTTTTGATGGCAAAGCAGTACATGACTATAAGCCTTTTGTGTAATATAATGAAAATGCACAAAATAACTGCAGCCTGAGTTTGGAGACGTAACTGAGAAAGTGCTGTTGTTGTTACTTTGTGGATTTGAATGGGGGAATATACAGCATAGCTCTGAAACTGACTGATCATGAATTCTAGAGTATTGTACATAATCCTGCGCCTTTACCATAATGTAGTCACTACTTATAAGAGTACATCAAAGCTAATACATGTACATAAGAGTACATCAAAGCTAATGATATTTCAGAGTGATGTTCACAACAAAGCTCAAGCTAATCTGCCTCCAGTTACAGGGAGAGATTAGTGAGATTGTGTCAGTCTGTGTAAACACATCTGGCTTGATTTTGCATCCAAGTTTTTTTTTCTTCCCCCCTTCAGTTGCACTTTTTTCACTGTGTTTCTGAGATTGTGTTGTATTTCATCTTTAATAGCTCCTGTCAGGTAAGAAGAAAAAAACTTTTTTAGCTGAACTGGTGCTCTCTTATACAGGTACCCTTTTCTGCAGTCTAATATACAGTAAACATAATTATGTTGTTGCCTAGATTCTCCATAAACATGTTTTTGCAGACTGCTATGGGCTTTGTATACATAGGGTATAGCATGCAAGTATGCACTTGGAAGATACGCAAAGCTGTTAGTCTTCACTGTGCATATAGTGCCTTTTTGGACATAAATACAGTACAGTGCAAAAGTCAGAGACCATTCATTTATTTCATTTCTAGTCAAAACAGCCATTTAGTACAAGTTATTTATGTAAAATTACTTAACCATCCTTTGCATTATTGCAGCTTCTAATCATTTCAGGAGATGTGCTTTCATTTTTTTTTCCCCCAGTTTTCAGAGTTCAGTCGGTTGGTTGCATTTTCTGCTTCTCACAATCCAAGTAATCCCAAACACATTCAGTGATATTGAGATCTGGCCTCTGGGGTGGTCAGTCCATTGTTTTGAGAAGACCAGTCGCATCTTTTTTGATTAGCAGCCTTTTTGTCTTTTCTCTTCCTTTTCTTTTTCTTTTTTTTGTCCATTTCTATTCTAAGTTGCAGCTTCTTGACAGATACACATCCTTTCAGATCCATAGTGTTGAGCTGTCTTCTCACGGTGGAAGGATGGACAGAATCATCTGTGGATTGTTCAGATCTGAAGCAGCTTTATTTTCTCCTCTCTCGCAAAGATGAAAGCTTTAACTACTGTTTATCTGATGGGGACAGTTTTGGTCTAGGTCTTCCATGATTATTATGTGTCCCATTTTCTCATTCAATAACTTCAATTAAAAAATAATTTCAGCAGGTTTAGAAAGTTCCCACCACCCTTCCTTATGCAAGTGGATTATTTTATGTCTAATCCTTCTAGGAATATCTGTAGAATAATTTGTACTTAATTGCCGTTTTAACTGGAAATCAAAAAAAAAAAAGAAAAATGGTCTCTGATTTTTTTTTTTTGCACACTACTGTACATTTTTTACTGTACTCTACATTTGAGGTTATGATTAACCCAAATGAATCCTGTGATCTTTTACTCATTGATGCACTACCAGTAACCCATTTAAATATTTATTTTCCATAGATCTATGAAACTCCTTGCAGTTGTACTCATCATATGTGACTCTTTAAAAAGCTGTATAACACTTTACTGGATTTTTATACAAGAGAAATGAGGGACATTATACCAAGAAGCACAATTAGATGCCAGTGAGCTTAAATGTGAAAAAAGCTAAAGCTGCCAAATAATACAACCTTTGCTTTCTAGTACAGAGATGCATTACATCTCAGCACTGAGTTTGAGCTGTATCTGTGCCTTATCTGTCTCTCCATGAGCACTTTCTGATATAGAGATTTCATAGCCTTTTCCCTCTGATATGGCAGGGCATGGGAGTTGAGACATGCTATCCTGGGATTGACCGTGACTAAACTGAATTGAATAAATATTGTTAAAACAGTGAATTAACTAATATGGAGTTTAGCTGTGTGCAAGTGTACATAGTAGTGGGTGGTCAAATTGGCTTTTTCCACAGTGATCACTTTGTTTCCCAAAAGCATTATAGTGTGGGGAGCATCATAAAGTGACCTCTTTTTAACACTACTCTAGCTGACTCACACTGTGCTTTTGGAGTGTCCCAATTCAGAAACCATGTTAGCAATACAGTTTAAGTCAAAACCCTGATGTTTTCCTCTTTTCCTCTGCTTCACATCATGGTATGCACCTGTTCTGAGCAGCTGATGCCCTGGGTAAGTGTATGTCCAGACTGTATGATAGAATGTGTGTGGTCCCACCACCAGACCCAGTCAGGCTGCCGCCATATGACCACCCCCCATCCACCCCCCTGCCTGTATGTCCAGTCAGTCCTGCTCTCTCCCTGTACCCCTCATGCCCAAATGTGGTACAGTTGCTGCCTCTGCCTGGTATTTTGGTATCTGTTTGACTTGTCTCTTGTTTCTCTGTGCAAAGTGCCTGCAAAGCACACTTTAGCAATTAAGAGGGCAACAAAGAGCTGATTTTCCACCCCTGCGTTCCTTGGAGTGTGTGTGTGTGTGTGTGTGTGTGTGTGTGTGTGTGTGTGAGAGAGAGAGAGAGAGAGAGAGAGAGAGAGAGAGAGAGAGAGAGAGAGAGAGAGAGAGAGAGAGAGATGAATGCTGATAGAATTGACCTGATTAAGCTGTATTCCCTTCATCTGCCTCATGCTTTTGCTTTCAGAATTAAAAGAATGATGGACAAAGGTCAGACTAGATCAGCAAATACAAAAAAACAAATAAAAAAAAACAGGCACTTCTGTTTCTGTGCCTTTAAGAATTATATATTAAAATATTTAAAAGAGCTCTGTTCTGATTGGCTGTCCTATATTCTGCTTTCTTCAAAAAGCAGTCTCTGTTGAAACACCCCTTATGACAGTGTGAATGGGTGGAGCTTATCTGCTGTAGCTTAAATAGAAGGATAATTGTAATTGTGAGTTTGCATGATGTCACAAAAATAATCAATTCAAAACAAGCTGTTTTTGCTGCTTAGTTTGCTTAAGGTCTGGGGAGTGAATGGTATGTTAGCAGACCAGATATTAAAGCAGCAGATTTCTATGTCTGATAAAGTGAAGGTCTGAGAGCTATAGCTGTCATTAGAGCTAGGTGGAGCAACTAAGGTTATTTATTATACAAAAGGTGTTATTTAGCAAACTTTACAGACACATTACACAATACAGAGTGCATTAATGTTTGTCTTTACACAGAATGTGAGAGCTGTACCATCCTGCTAATCTGGTTGATTTACCAAGCAGCGAAATTAGGAAAAATAAGCTTTGGTGACTGATCTTAACATTTTTATGTAACATTGTAACAGCATATTAAAATGTGTATTAGCAAGTACCATGTTCCAGATACAGTTTGTTTACCTTGGAGCCAGCATAAATTTGTCTATTATTAGGTTTGGCACTGTAAGTGTGTTGCCTTCCATGTAGTTAAATGCAAAACCTCATCAGCTTCAGAAATGAAACGCACACTGTATGGATAAAAGTATTGGGACACCTACACTTTACACCTAAAAGAGCTTTTATGACACCCCCTTCTAAATCCAAGGCAATAATATGGAGCTGGTCCTTCCCTTTGCAACAATAATAGCGTTGACTGTTCTAGGAAGCTTTCTACAAGATTTTGGAGTATGTCTGTAGGAATATTTGCCCATTCATCCAGAAGAGTATTTTTGAGGTCAGACACTGATTTGGGGTGACAGGGTTTGGCTCGCAATCTCCATTCTATTTCATTCCAAAGGTGTTTGATGGGGTTGAGGTCAGGGCTCTGTGTGGGCCAGTCAAGTTCTTCTACAGCAAACTTACCCAGCCATGCCTTTTTGGACCTTGCTTTGTGCACTGGGGCTTAGGCATGCTGGAACAGTAGAGGTTCTTCCCCAAACTGTTCACACAAAGTTGGAAGCATAGAATTGTCCAAAATGTCTTAGTCTGCTAAAGCATTAAGATTCCCCTTCATTGGTACTAAGGGGTCTAGGCCAACCCCTGAAAGACAACATTATAGCACTATCCCTCCTCCACCAAACTTTACCATTAGCACAATACAGTCAGGCAGTTACTATGCTCCTCAGCACTCGGCAGCCTTGCACTTCACGTAGTCCGCTACTTTGTGGCTGTGTTGCTGTGATTCCTAAACGCTTCCACTTTTCAATAATACCACTCACAGTTGACTGTCTAGGAGGGAAGAAATTGTGCAAACTGACTTGTTGCAACAGTGACTTCTTATTACAGTACCACACTTGAATGACTCGTTCTTACATTAATGTTTGTAAAGGCAGACTTCATGGCTAGGTGCTTGACATTATACACCTGTGGCAGTGGGCCTGAATGAATCACTTGAATTCATTGATTGATTAAGAGGTGTGTCCCAGTACTTTTGTTCATATAATGTAAAACACAACCAACTTCCAAGTGATCAGGGTAGCCTTTGTTTGAAAGCAAATTTTCCTCAGTATCACCATTTTCACATCTCTATCTAATAAATCAGTTTAATCTACTGCCACTGCTTTACTGCCAAAAGCTTTTGCCATGCAAATGCTTTAAGAGGGGTTTTGCTTTGATAAATGTGGCCAAACAAAGTGCCATTTCTCACTTTTATCTTAAAGACAAGGTGACCTTTACAGTTAGGTCACTGTTTGCCTGTGTGATCTGTACGTGAAACGCTCAGGAGGTTAATGTGAATATCACACACCATTGCTACTCTCTGAGAGAGCTATTCAGCTTTGTGTCTGCCTGGTCTGAAACAGTTTTTCAGCATGGCTGATAGCTTGCTCGTGGCCCTCACAAATGTGTTTTTCTGACCCTAAGGGTCATAGTGGAGGAAGGCCGCAATCGCGGGAAATGTAAATCACTCATGTGAACAAAGTCCACAGAGGATAATCTCAGAAAAGCATGCTTTTCAGGAGGGCATGTTAAGTCACGGGCATGTGGCACGCGCACCCAGCAAGAGAGCCATAGAAATAACCCAAGCTGCTCAAACAACCTTTGTAATAAGGATTACTGTAATTAACGTTTAAAAAATCATATTATAAGCCTTTCTTATGGTGCTAGGAGTTAAAAACACAACAGAGTCGGGGCCATTGGCCTGAACTGTAGCAGACTGGAATCCAACCTGCACTCTCTGACCTATATTTCCCTACCTCTGCAATTGGAGATAGGAGACTGCTGCCTCTAAATGCATTATAAACAGCAGAATCTGACAGCAAGGAGCTGCTACCTTTTGCAGGAGGAAAAGAAAGAAGGAGGAACACAATGTATAAGTGTGAGCTATCTTTCTCTCTATTTCGCAGACAACCCCACTAGTCTTCTAGCATAAACAGAGTCTCTCATAGCAAGCTGCACATACCAAGTGTGAATTTTCCCTGGTTAAGTTATCCTCTTACTCCCACAGCTAGTATCAAATCCACATCTGAACAGTTATCCAGAAGACTGCTGTGCCACCCTTCATGTGGCATAAATATGGAATAATTATGTGGTCATTCAGAGATGCAGAATGCATCTTAGTGTTTGTTTGAGTATTTGAGTGAGGCGTGGTCCTTTGCAATAAACACTTAAATCATTCCAAGTATTTGAGTGTGCAACACCAAACCACAGAGTGTGCAGTTGATGTGTCTTACAATAAGTGAAATGGTGACAGAAGGATATACAAACAAAAATGTTTTGTGTTTTTTTTTTTTCTCCTCATAAGGTGTAAGTTGCGTAACCTTAAACTAGGCGCTTGCATGAGGTTATGGCAATCCCATGTGTCCCATATATGAGAGGCTTCTCTGTGTCTGCTCATTAGCCTTTAACCTGCCATGTTTGCATGTGTATCTGGCAACCAAGTTTGATAGAGAGGTTCCATATGTCTGATATGCTCAGTGTGTTTGTCTGGAGGGACAAACTTTTACATCACAAGAATGGGGAGGATTTAATATGAGTGTCACAAATTGCACTTATTTGTGTTGTCTCCAGATGAAGTCTAATTTCCTACAGACTGCACAGTGGTTTGCCACTTCTTTGGCTACAACTGTCTTTTTTTAATGGTGTTTTGGTCACACTTAATTGAAAGCAAGCAATTAGATCATAGAGCAAACCAACTCCTGAAGACACTTTTGCAGTGTTGGTGATTTATTATTTTATTTATTATTTTAGTCTGAAAATCTGGGTTCCATCAAAATAACTGTCGTAACAGTGGCTTTAGGAAAGCTGGGGGCTGCATTCCATCGGCAAAAGAGAATTCAGTAGCACCACAGCTTTTAGTTTTCTACAACCCCAATTCCAATGAAGTAGGGATGTTGTGTAAAACATAAATAAAACAGAATACAATGATTTGCAAATCCTTTTCAACCTATATTCAATTGAATACACTACAAAGACAAGATATTTAATGTTTAAATGGATAAAGTTTATTGTTTTTTGCAAATATTCACTCATTTTGAATTTGTTGCCTGCAACATGTTCAATAGAAGTTGGGATGGGGGCAACAAAAGACTAGGAAAGTTGAGGAATGCTCAAAAAAAACACCTGTTTCGAACATTCCACAGGTGAACAGGTTAATTGGAAACAGGTGAGTGTCATTGGATATATAGGGAGCATCCCTGAAAGGCTCAGTCGTTCACAAGCAAGGATGGGGTGAGGTTCACCACTTTGTGAACAACTGCGTGAGCAAATAGTCCAACAGTTTAAGAACATGTTTGTCAACATGCAATTGCAAGGAATTTAGGGATTTCATCATCTACAGTCCATAATATCATCAAAAGATTCAGAGAATCTGGAGAAATCTCTACAAGTAAGCGGCAAGGCAGAAAATTAACATTGAATGCCCGTGACCTTTGATCCCTCAGACGGCACTGCATTAAAAACTGACGTCATTCTGTAACGGATATTACCACATGGGCTCAGGAACACTTCAGAAAACCATTGTCAGTGAACACAGTTCGTCACTCCATCTACAAGTACAAGTTAAAACTCTGCCATGCAAAGTGAAAGCCATATATCAACAACACCCAGAAACGCCGCCGGCTTCTCTGGGCCCGAGCTCATCTGAGATGGACTGACACAAAGTGGAAAAGTGTCCTGTGGTCTGATGAGTCCACATTTCACATTGTTTTTGGAAATCATGGACGTCGTGTCCTCCAGGCCAAAGAGGAAAAGGACTGTCTGGATTGTTATCAGTGCAAAGTTCAAAAGCCAGCATCTCTGACGGTATGGGGGTGTGTTAGTGCCCATGGCATGGGTAACTTGCACATCTGTGAAGGCACCATTAATGCTGAAAGGTACATACAGGTTTTGGAGCAACATATGCTGCCAACCAAGCAACATCTTTTTCAGGGACGTCCTGCTTATTTCAGCAAGACAGTGCCTGCCTGCAGTCCAGACCTGTCTCCCATTGAAAATGTTTGGCACATTATGAAGTGCAAAATATGACAACAGAGACCCCGGACTGTTGAGCAACTGAAGTTGTACATCAAGCAAGAATGGGAAAGAATTCCACCTACAAAGCTTCATCAGTTAGTCTCCTCAGTTCCCAAACACTTATTGAGTGTTGTTAAAACGAAAGGTGATGTAACACAGTGGTAAACATGCCCCTGTCCCAACTTCTTTGGAACGTGTTGCAGGCATCAAATTCAAAATGAGTGAATATTTGCAAAAAAACAAAAAAGTTTATCCGTTTGAACATTAAATATCTTGTCTTTGTAGTGTATTCAATTGAATATAGGTCAAAAAGGATTTGCAAATCATTGTATTCTATTTTTATTTATGTTTTACACAACGTCCCAACTTCATTGGAATTGGGGTTGTAAGAATGAGATGGAGGCTAAACCATTCCAGACATGTGATGCCATTTATTTGTGTATTTGTGACTTGAGAAGCTTCTGTTGTGTCCAAGTATTACAAGACAGTTTGAATTAGTGCCTTAGTTTGTTCTTTGCTGTGTTATCAATCTTCTAAATAGCTGTCTGAACAAGTAGCCTAAACTTTGCAAAGAAAATCCACCACTGATAATCAAACAATAACAAAAAAAAATATTTTGGTTACTTGCGACCACTGTAGTGAGGTTTCTTTCTCTATCCACAAAGCCATGAATTTGAAGGGAGATTCCTGAAATGGATGCTTTAGTGGGTTTCTTAGAGTTTTATGATGGGTGTTTTGCCTGAGAGCAGGTCGTCAATTTGGCCATTCCTGTAGTCACCACTGAAGTTAACAAGCACTCTGTTTCAGTAGAGGTTTAGAGATATAAAGGGATGTTTATAGCATGGCATGGCCCAAGCAGTAATAGTAGAATATCAACATTAAACAGATCAGCATTATACACATCTATATTGCTCTAAAATCTATACATTATAAAACCAATATTACCTACACAGAAATGCTTTAAAAATGGACTAACAGGCCTCTAAAAGGGCTATAAAGATGCATATATGTGCACATTTACTGGAAATAAGCCCTGTGGTCTCAATAGAAGATTATGGGGGACGCAGATTCAGCCATACAATTTCTGAGTGTGTAATCAAAGCCCAAGTCAAGAAACTTAACCATATATGTCATAAGACATGGCCAAATAAACATTTGGCACATGTGGCAGGCAAAGAAGAGATAAAGCTGTGTTACATGTGTGCTATACTTACAGTACTATGCAAACAGCAGAGACCACCCTTTAATTCATTTCATTTTCTAGTCGAAATGTACAAGTTATTCTTGTACTGCAAAAATAGCAGAAAAAAAATATTTAACAGAAAATTACACAGAAGTCTCAGCCACTAAATATAATGTCCACTCTTTCAGAATTTTGCGTGTCCACCTTTTGTCTGCTTCCATTCTTCTGCAGGAATATTTTTCCACACCACTAGAGTTCAGTTGTCGAAGTTGGTTGCACAATCCAATGGCAATTGTAATGGCAATTACAATTTAGACACATCAGTCCATAAAATCACACTTCACATCTCAGATGTGCAGTTGTGGTGTTCTAGTGCAAATGTCCTTCTGTTTTATCCATTCACTTTTCTCAGTAAAGGCTTCTTGACAGCTACTCAGCCTCTCAGACCCATAGCCATAGTTGTCTCATCACAGTGGAAGGATGGACAGAAACACCTGTGGATTTTTTCAGATCTGAAGCAAAAGTGCAGCTTGATTTTCTCCTTTTTCTCAAAGATGAAAACTTAAAGTAAACTTTAAATATTTTTTTTTAACTTTTGGTTTTGGCAAGTCCCTTATTTTCCTTTGACTTTCTGCTTCCCTGTATGCAAGGGGATTATCTTGTATCTTAATTTCTTCAGATGTGTCTTATGTAATCATTTTAGATGCACATGAAAAAGAAATTAAGGCAGCTAAGATGTGTTTGGATAGTTGCTTGCGACTGCTTTGGGAACAGCTTTTGTTGGCATGGAAAAGTAAAACTGGCAGTATAGTGCACAAAAACAAGTATTTGACAAATACCAGCAGATATGATGTTATGCTGCGTTTGGTGGTTTGGTGTAAGTTTCTGTTAATTAAATGTTTTCTGATTTTTTCTGACACTGTAAAAATAACATATTTTGACTGGAAATTGGAGAAATGAAAGGGTGTTCTCTGACTTTCGCATACTATAGTATATTGTTGGCAGAAATGGATTGGAACCTGTATGTAGGGGTGGCAAAAATATTATATGGCGATACCTTCAAGACATTTTTCACAGTTCATAATACGTTGTGATATTTTTTTTTCTGTGATTTTCATATGTTAAAACAGACAAAGCAGAGCCTGTAGCATACTATAATAATAAACCGACCCACACCCAAATGCCCACTTTGTGATAAAACGGTTAGTGTTTTAAGCACTGACAATATCCATGACATACCCTGAAAAGCGTATTGTGACAAAGCTTACCATGATAGCAATAAAGTATTGTCATATTGCCCACCCCTACCTGTATATATACAGTGTCAGTGAATAAGACTACTAAATTAGGATGAGTTCCTATCTGTACATATAAGATTAGTTATTGGGACATAAAATCCAGTAATCTCACTGAGACAGATACATGGGTTTCTTGAACTGACCCAAGACAAATGTGTTGCACAAGTTGTACTGCAACCCCTTAGACATAGGCTGAAAACTACAGATTGGTTTTGTGAGCGCTGTTTTACACATTTGCAGGGAGAGGGGACATCCAGCCACAGTTGGACAGCGCCGTCCAAGATGTGAACGATAAATACCTGCTGTTGGAGGAAACTGAGAAGCAGGCAGTGCGGAAGGTGCTGATCGAGGAGAGGGCACGCTTCTGTACCTTTGTAGCTATGCTTCGGCCTGTGGTGGTAAGTAGGTGGAGATCATGAGGTTCACTTGAAGAGACTACAGTGTAATCTAAAAGCTATACTTGATGATTTTAGTTACACAGGTACCCCAGAAGTGGCGTCTTTTTAGTGGGTAATGGTCAGACCTCAGCAATATTATGAAAAGAGTATGACTGAAAACCGAGAAACTAAATAAACTTCTAAACAAATTATATTTATGACATTCAAACATATGGCCCTTATTAAACAGTCAAATCGGTGCAGCTTGCTGCAAGACATTAGGATGATTTAAGCATGAAGCTTAATTCAGATGTAATGTTCTGAACCGAAACGTCTTGTTATCTCTGTCAGGATGAAGAGATGTCCATGCTGGGAGAGATCATCCATCTGCAGACCATCGCTGATGACCTCAAAGCTCTGACAATGGACCCCCACAAACTGCCCCCTGCAAGTGAACAGGTTTGTTCATTTGCCAGCAAGTTCACAAACATTTTTACTCTACCAGATAAACCACTGTGTGAAGATGTTATATTCATGTTATAAATTATTCACAGCTTTAAGGAACAGACATTGTTCCTTGTAAGAAACGCAGATATTGTGTTGCTTCAGCACAACCTGTGTACAGCATCTTGTAGTATGTCCTACATCTACACTGTACGTTTTGAATAAACTAAATGTATAGAATATTAATTAATAATGATTATATATAATAAATAGTGATTTTATGGATGTTGGTTTGTTTAACCATTTTCAAACCTCTCCTAGCCCAGAATTATATGTAGTTAAAAAGCAACTCCTGGTTTGAACAATCAGTGCTTCATTAAATTGTGCTCATGATATAATTGATGATATTAACAAGTCTCTGTGGTGATGGTGTCAAGGAAAAATATGGACCCAAGAAATTGTTGTTTTTTTTATTGGAATTATGAATATGACTTTATTCTAATGTATATTGAGATAAACTCACTGCTGAGATCAGTTGTTTAAAAATTTAGATGTCTAAAACGTTTGCACAGTACTGTAGACAGAATAGAATTCTGGTAATTGGGTACAGTAGAGGTCCTTTTGTCGTCCTTTGTAAACAGGCTTCACCTGACATGCCATCTTTCATCAGTAGTGTCATGGCTGCCAGAGCATTGTGCAAATCAGCCTATAGTCAGAGTGGAAGAACTGGATAGTCGGTGACTAATCATTCCCTTTGCGTGATATTTTGACTACCTGTCAAACTCTGACAGGCTTGTTTAAGGTCGGGGGCTGATAAGCCGTGCCTGTGACAGCTTTTGTTCTGACGCAGGATTTCTGTTTCTGTTTGTTCTGCTGGGTTTCAATCAGGACATTGATAAACAGTAAATGCTTGGAGTTTTAAAAATGAATATTGAAAAATAAATACCAGTGTGATCTTACCTTGGAAACCTAAAAAGCCCAAGTTTTATTACTAGTTGCTGGTTTTAGCTTTAACCTTGGTAATATTTTCCTGCAGTAATATGTAGTTTAATGGAAAACAGCCATAAAGTTTGTCTTTTGCATGTGTTTGTGTCTGCCACACGTAGGTCATACATGACCTGAAGGGTTCGGATTACAGCTGGTCTTACCAAACCCCTCCTTCCTCTCCAAGCACCACAATGTCCAGGAAGTCCAGTATGTGCAGGTAAGCATATTACTTGGTTTCTCACTAATGTAATATCTTTTAGAGCATGACAAAAAAATGGGTAGATTTTTACAACTGGCCTTGAAACGGCATTTCACTGCAAAGAAATGCTCACAGTGCCTCCTAGTGTTGAAAATACAGAACATTTTGTATCACATGATTTAACTAACTCTGGTGTCTTGGATTGTTGCATGTATTGACCTGCTGTGAAGTTTTAGAATGGTGGTTATATAAAATGAATACACCATTTTACATCTTTAACTGGAAGGTAAATAAAATGTATGAATCAGAGGTGTTGGATTTTGTTTAAGACCGTATCAGGACACGTCAAATGAAACGGCCTCTATTTTAAATCTCTGAGTGCAATATGATGCCCTTGACCGACCCCTTCCACCCTGTATGTGTCCAGCTGTATGCACTGTTTGTCATACGGTTTGTTGAACTGTTTCTAAACAGAAACCGTTTGTGTTGATGATGCCTGCATTGCCGTGTCTTTGCTCTCTGTTTATCGTCAGTCCTCACGATTTAGTCGCGCTACCCAAGATCACACAGTTCTAACTGGTGAAAGCTGTAGAATTACACCCCAGTGGACAATCTTCACCTTCTTGGTTTTTATTTCTTGTCTCTTTTTATGTTGATGTATTACATTATTACGCTCTTCCCTTTGGCAATACTGGGTATGAAGAGACTTTAGGAGCTTCATTTGCCAAGAGCCCTGATTTTAGAGCAGTGTCTAAAAATATCAATCAGGGCGCACAGTAATTACCCTGTATAATATCAGGGATGTTCTTAGTGTTCTGCAGGCCACCATTCTTGGCCTTCTTAGGTTTTAATGACTTGTATGAATAAGAAAACATACAACTTATTTGAAATTACATTCTATTTTAATAAGGCTGGAATGATAAGCAATGTCAAAAAAATGGTAAATAAATGTTGATGGTATAAATTTTTTCATGGTTTAAAACCATGACTATATTGTAGTTACATATTTAGTATATCTAGGAGAGTTTTTACTTGTGGCAGAGGGTTAACAGAGCCCTAAAGCCTTGTCATGAGCCCTAAAGCCTTGTCATGAGTTGACTTTTATACAATACTACTTGAATATTAATGGCATCTTCCCTATCAGAACTCATGGTTGCTCTTTTAGTTTGTTCAATAGTTTTAGTGCCTTGGCAAAGAGCTAAAGCAGAGCCTCGAGCTCCACTGCACACATCAGTGGAACTCTCCATTCTCTGTAATGAATTTTTTTTTTTTTTTTTTTTTTTTTTAATAAATATAATAGCAGAATGGACTGTTAACCACTATCTGCGTCTTTTAAGTCTCATAGGCTGAAAGAAAAATGAGAGCTCCATTCTTGTTGTTTCTTGATGAATCCATTTCTTCGGCTTTTTTTGCATGTTTCTCTTTACTGCAGTTAAAACAAAATGTGCATAGGACTTGATGTGAAGGTTTTAGCATGGTAAATTTGTAAAAATTAAATTTGTAATTTGAAAATACCTCATAGTAACTAAACAGTTTCATTCTTATGAAATTATAATGTAATTATGAAAATATAATGTAATATTATAATGTAAAATCTGCTTCTGACTCACTGCTGTGTGTGTTAATATAGTAAAACCATAAAACCAGGACTAGAGTTTCCAGTACTGGATCAGAGCACTAATGAATAAAAAATAGAAAGAAAAAACTGTTTCATGCTCATTATGAGTTGTTATTGACAATTCAATAAGTGTCCCCAGCCCTGAATCTAGAATCTGGATCAGTGTTTCCCAACCCTGGTTCTAGAGGCCCACTGTTATTGTTTTCCTTGCTCCTACTTCACCTGATCAAGCTATCCCTTACTGATGGGCGTGTAAAATGTCCTGGACAGTGGGCCTCCAGGACCAGGATTGGGAAACACTGGTCCAGATTATGTAGGTTTTTTAGTTATATGCACTGTAGTAGTACTATATGGCTAGACATGCTAGGCTGAACCTGATTAATTGAAACCCTCCCAAAGGGAAGCAAGTATTTTTGTTTGTTTTATGTTCCGTGCCTCACGTTGTGGTTACATTTTGGTTTTCCTGTTTTATTTTTGCCTGCTGCATTGAGTTTGTGTGGAGTGTTAATGGTTCCCGGTCTCCCTCCCCTCTGTTCTGTCCCACTTCCTGCCTGTGCCCCGACCCCCTTCCTGTCTCTAACAGCAGTCTGAACAGTGTGAACAGTAGTGACTCGCGCTCCAGTGGCTCGCACTCTCACTCCCCTTCCCCACACTATCGCTACCGCAGCTCCACTCTGCCGCAGCAGGCCCCCGTCCGCCTCGCCAGCGTCTCCTCCCACGACTCGGGCTTCGTCTCACACGATGCCTTCCAGTCCAAGTCGCCTTCGCCTATGCCCTCTGACTCCGCCCCACAGGTAAGAGATCAGATTCCGCCTCCAGAAAAGGTAAACTAACACCACCACCTTGTGGTGCTTATATTGGTTATGTGTCATGTACCTTGGTTCCAAAACAGAAGCACTGACTGTATTTCACATACCTCTCCCACTCTAAGGAGAGCGTATTTCCCCTGTCAACATTTGAAAGATTATAGGAAAGAGAATCCCAAACCCGCCCCCTCATCCCACAGTCTGTGAGAGAGCCCCCAGGTCCTGCTTGATCCTTCTTCTCTAAGGTCTTAAAGTAAATTCCACCTCAGAACCTCACATGCAGGTGGTGTCTTGTAGTTTGTAGGTCTATCCACGGTAATTCTGTAACTATTTACATTAATTCAGGAGTGAGATAGCATTTAGCTAAAGGGTGTCCAGCTGTGCTCTTCCATTTCCTCTCCCAGACTATACTTTCCACTTTCCCATGAGGCACCGCCAGCCCTCAGGAGAGCCTGTCTTATTGTGTAGTTGGCAGAGTTTACTCTCTGCTAACGATCTGAGTCCAGCTCTGCGGTAATGGAGAACCTTAAAGGAAAAGTTCAACTAGATGCTAATCTGGCCAGCAGAGACTGGAAGCTGTTGAGGCATGAATGACCATGCAAACTGCTGACCAGCTTCTGGTCATTGTTAGTCACCTTAACATTTTGGTTGAAATTGAAGTTTTGAAAGAATGTAGCTAATTCAAGATGAGTGTGCTTTGACCCTAAACTCTTATTATGCCGAGCTTACTTTTTCCCCCCGTTGAAAAAGCCCTGCAATTCAGCCAGACACCCACAAAATGTGTCACAGTGTCTGCCAGCGGTCTGCACTGCTCCAGTTTGTGATCGCTGTGCGGGCTGAAGGCGTCCTACGGCCTCCTAAAGCGGCCTCGCTGAACTCCCTCTGGAAATGCCGGTCTAGGAATGGCGGAAGATGCTGAGGTCATCCTCGCTAAAAGTGGTTGGAGGGCTGACCACAGTGGAAGTTCTGCTTTGGCAAAACCAGCTCCTGGTTTCTCCAAAGACCGGGGCTGCGGTTAAAGGGCCCTTGCCAGCAATGCCATCATACAGGGTCGAGTATCATCCAGCCCCTAAATCAGATCACAGCACGAGGCTCGGAGCTCCTGCCAGCCGCCACCGCCACACTCCCCACAGGCCAAGAGAAAACACTCTGGCGGTCAACTCTCCAGCTCACACGTGCTCCTAAATGTTTGGATATCTGTTCTTTTCCCCACTCGCTCTGTTCCAAGATCCTGATAGATGTGAATTAGCAGAGGCCTGTGGCTTGCTCCCACTCTAATGCAGCTGTTTACTCTGATTTCAGCCACCCTAACTCTGCCTGGCGTTTCTGTTGCTTTTTTACATAGTGCCTAACATGTGGATTTTTCTATGCTCTCTCACTCTCTCCCTTACCCTGTCTGTCTGTCTGTGTGTCTGTCTCTATCTCTGTCTCTCTGTGTTTGCTTATTCCTTTCATGCTGTGTATGCTGTGATCTCTTTACATGCTGTGTATGTATTTTCTGCTGTCGCTCTGTCCGCTGTGCATGCTGCAGACTGCCTCCAGCTCTGGCTCATCGGATGCCTCTGAGACGTGTCAGTCAATCAGCGAGTGCAGCTCTCCTACTTCCCTCGGCTCGGCCGGGGCCTCCACCTCCACTGAAAAGGTGAACTCCCTGTTGGCCCTCTCCTCACTGGAGCTCTTCCTATTGGCATTCTCATCAGTGGGACCACTCACTTACCAGATGCTTTATCCCCTTCCTTCAGTATTTTCCCACTGCATCTCAGTGTGGAATATGTGCTGATGGACACACACATGCACTCCACATTTGTTTCAGTTGTCAAGCATTGTTTGTTTTCTGCACCTCGTCTGTTGTTTTCTGCAGTATGATGATCCTGCCCTTTATTTGACCTTATTTGTCATATTATTTGCCTTTTATCATCATGTGTTTTGTCTGTTCATTCATTTGTGTGTTTGTTTGTTTTTTTTTTCTTTCCTGTTTTCTTTGTTATTTATGTCTGGTTCTATCCCGTCCACCCCGCCGCATGCCCCCAGTTGTCCAATGGCTACGATCACTATGGGCTTGGAGAGTCCACGTACCTGTCCGGTGGGGTCTCCGGAGGGGCCTTCCCCTTCCTCCCCCCTCCTTCCTCTTCCATCTCCTCCTCCTCCTCCTCCTCCTCATCCACGCTGAGATCATGGTCAAGGCCAGGCTCTGGCCTCCTGCCCGATTACCCCCATTACTGCACGCTGGGTCCCGGCATGCTCCCCCCGTCCTCCAAGATCCCCAGTTGGAAGGTTTGTCCATCCCAAGTTTTCACTCCCGTCATCGCATCCAGTTGTCTTCTGGACATTTTTCGTTCCTCGGTGATGAGGTTGCCATGTGGATTAGTATGCAGTAGTCTATCCTAGAGGGAAGCACTGATGCACCCATCTTTAATGAAAACATCATGGCCAGGATTGTGAAATTAAATATTATTTTCTGCCCTGAAATGTTTAATTATGGTTAAAAAAAAGCATATTTTACATATTGCCTGACCTGTTGAGAAATTATACTGAATTTCATCCATTCACAGTATAATTAGACACGTTTTTAATCTAAAGCCACTAAAATGCCTCTTTCTTGCCTTTTTTTCTCTGGCTATTTTGACTTTGTGTTTCCAGCATATACATAATACTAGTTTTGATACAGTGATGCAGTGTTGTCAGGATGTGTAAAGCAACAGGTGTGGAATGTCAGTTATTTTGTTCTAGCAGAAAACAAACATGCTGGCATTAAAGTTAGTAGTTATCCCATGAGTGCTCAATCCTGGTCCTGGAGAGGTCAGATCCAACACACTGTGGCTATAATATCTAGATGCTCCTGATGGCATCTATTTAGATTCATTATTTGGATCTGGTGTATTTAAATTGGGGTTGGAGCTAAACTCTGCAGGGTGTTAGATCCCCAGGATCAGGACCGCCGATTTAACCTTTCATAACCGGATACTTCACAAAATCTGCACCTAAATAGATGTCAAACAGATTAATGGTGACATCTAGTGATCAGTATTGAGAATGCAGTAAATGTTTGATCTACCCTGCAGTTTAGATGAATGAATAATGCTTGAATGTTGTACTGGCTGCAGGACTGGGCTAAGCCAGGACCATATGATCAGCCCATGGTGAACACACTGAGAAAGAAAAAGGAGCCAAAGGAGGCTGCAGATTCAAACGGCTCTCTCCAGCCGAGCCCGGCCTCCACTCTCCCCGAGGACAGCCAGAAGGCCAGGAGCATGGGTCCCACATCAAAGGTCAGTCAGCTCCCTCATCTCCCTGTTAGTTCTGCCCACTAAAAAAAAGTCCAGCAAAAAATTGGACTGACTTGATTATTGGTTCTCTGTTGTGCAGTTCATTGCCTACAGTGTAAAGAGAATGCTACCTAGCTAAAAGTGACAGTGAGGACAAACAAGTTTAGAGATCAACTGGTTTGCAATTAAAGATGCTTATCTGAATAGTCTGAAACAGTTCAGCAGATTAAAGTGCAAAGAGAAAAGTATCAACTATCCAACACTACAGGAGCATAAAACCCAAAGATACTAAAACAAATGTTGTAAAAGACTAAAGAAAATATTCCAAAGGCATATTCTCCTGTGAACATTCTATTCTATATCCACCCAATTCCCAAGTGTCCAAGAACCCATAAGCCTTAAAAAAAAAGTTTTTATTTTCGAAGTGTAACACATCTTTAATTTTTTATTTTTTGGTTTGCACTGTTAGTATGGAGGATATCTAAGCAGTATTTCTGGATGTGTGTGCGTGTTCATAGGGGGAGGATATGGAGGCCCGTGAGGAATTGGCTCTGGCCCTGTCTTGTGGACTGCAGCTGGACACTCAGCGGTCCAGCAGGGACTCTCTCCAGTGCTCCAGTGGCTACAGCACACAGACCACCACACCCTGCTGCTCTGAGGACACCATCCCTTCTCAGGGTATGTGTGTAGCTCTGTGATTAGCTGTTTGTTTTTTCTTAATCTAATAATTTAGCTGGTTTAATCTAACTGGTTGTTTTTTTTTAAATTAGTCATGAGGCCCCAGACAGAACTCAATTAATGTTTGCATTTGTATGTTTGTACATAGGTTAATGTATTATTTTCAGATGTGGCTCAGCTAATCAGATTTTAAAAGTCTGTGCTATATATATATTTTTTTTTTTCTCCTTTGCCTTCAGTATCTGACTACGACTACTTTTCTGTGAGTGGCGACCACGAGGCAGATCAGCAGGACTTCGACAAATCATCCACCATCCCACGCAACAGCGACATCAGCCAGTCCTACCGCAAGCTCTTCCAGGCCAAACGCCCAGCCTCTACCGCCGGCCTCCCATCTACACCAGGACCGGTCATAGTCACACCTGGGGTGGCCACCATCCGCAGGACCCCTTCCTCTAAACCCTCAGTCCGCAGAGCCACAGGTGGCGCCGGCCCCATCCCCATTAAAACCCCTGTGATTCCAGTCGTGACCCCTACTGTGCCTGATTTTCCAGGGGGCTTTTCGCTTCCTAGTAATGAAGAGGTGGAGGAGTTGGCCAGCCCAGGCTCCCCCACGCTAGGCGAGGACGGGGAGCAGGAGGGCATCCTTCCTGTGGCTTCCTGGAGTGGTCAAGCCTCTACTAACCCTCCTCTGCCTCCTGGGCAGCAGCTCACAGCTGCTGGGATGGAGAGGCAAGAGGGAGCACTAGAGGATCTGGACCTGGAAGACCAGCAGGGGGACACCATGCTTCTGGCTATACGGCGCGGAGTTAAACTGAAAAAGACCATGACCAACGACCGCTCTGCACCACGCATAGCATAAGAGGTCGAGTAATTAAGACTTTAAGGTTTATTAAGATTTAATGACATTACTAAGCCATCTAAGGGGGATAGAGGGTTTCACCTGCACCGATGGCCTGTAAACGCATGTTTATTCCAGTGGAGAGACATTGACTCCTGATTGGACTGTGCAAAGTGCTGGATGGAGACCTCTCCTGATTTTGTACCCTGTGTAGAATTGCCTCCTTGAACTTTCTTTCTCTCTCTTTAAACTTTCCTCTTCTATTGTGCCAAATTCTGCTTTGTTGTGTATTACCTTGAGGCTGAACTATGGAGGTAACCTGAAGTAATATAGTACCTAATAAGAGAGTTTAATCCATTATAGTTTAATCCTTTTTTGCAAGGTTAGTTTATTTTATTTAGAGAGACGTATGAGGCATTGGGTGAGTGCTGGTAAAGTTGCTAAAGTGCAGTCTGTCTTCATTTTTCTTAGATTTCAAAGCATTACTTTGTGGCTGGACCCCTACAATCACACTGTAAATCTTCATAACTTATCCTATATATTCTCCTCAAATCTGTCTTCATTAGCTTAAGTTTTCATAACCGTACTCTGTGGCTGGTCCCCTGCTATCACACTGTAAATCTCCATAACTCAAATCTGGCATCTGTCTTGAATAATTGATACATGAGTCTAAGAAGAGAGCAAGTACTTGGCCAAGGAGCACTGAGGCCTAAAGAAAGAATATAAAAGTGAGTGTCAAAGCAAGCTTTATTTTCTTATATCGCAAGTGTTTTACTTTAAAAAAAAAAAGTGTTATTTTTTAATGTTTATGTGCATAATATCTCACAAATGCATGTCGCCTATGCCACTGACAACTCAGCTGCTTGAATCTCGTGACACTGTCTATCTCCTAATAAGCTAAACTCATAACAGATGTTTAAACACACAGATTTCTTTTACCCTTTGTAACCTTTATTAATGCATTCAGTGAAGTTTCTGCTTCAAAATAGTTTACCTGTAAGCACTAGCTGGGGCAAAAAGTACTTTTGTTGTTTGTACAGAAGTGTAAATAATGACAGGGTAAGCAGCGACCCACAGACTTTTAATTTATTCATCTGCTCAGCACTCTGTTTTAATCTGTCCCAATAGTTCCAGTTCATCCCCATATGTATGCTGTGAAGTATGTTGTATATTATGCTAATACACTCTAGAAAAGCACACAAACACACACACTTTGACTCACTGTCTGACTGTTCTCTCATTCTTAGGGCATAATGTTGTTGTTGGTGCAATACAGAAACAAGTTTAAAGTCTTCAGACAGTGCAGTAGTGCATGGAGAAGGTAACCCAAGCAGTGCAGACACTTGGCATAACAAAGCTGTACAGCTGTGCACAGCTGAGAGTTCCCACTGTGCTGCTCACTGGTCTCTAGCATTTCGTTCATGCGCTCTTAGTCTGCACATCGCCAAACCACTGAGATCATAAAGTATAGTGGAAATATGATTTCTTTAAAAGTGCAGATGATCTGAAGTTCAGTGCACAGCTGTCCTCGTCCTCTTTCATTTCAAACGTACCTCTCTATTCACCCCTAACACTGGGTGTTTAGTATTTAGTGTTTGTTTTTGGATGTTGGATTTATTTATGTGGACATCTAGTACATTCTCCATTAGCATTATGCAGTTAAATGACTGTTGTGAAAATGTATCTTCTGTGAGTTATGTAATGCATCTCTTTTGTTAATTATTTAAAAATTGGTGCAGTTTTTTTTGTTCTGTTTTCTGTTCTCCAGCCTTTCTCCAATGGCCTGGGTGAAGCTTGTATTAGCCATACAATACTGTGCAAAAGTCAATTGAGAAAATAGTTTTTAAAAAGCCATTTTTTCTGGCTAGGAAGTGGGGTTTTTTTTGCTAACATTAGAATAAATACAAATGATCTAAACACAGCAAGGAAGGATTGTACTTGTGGGAGTGTGAAAGCTTAACCATTTTTAAACCTCTCCTTGAGGAAGCCCATTATTTTTTGCTGTCATCATCCAGTACCTAGTTTGGCTAATCAATGCTTCATTAAATTAAATCAGGTATGCATGTGATGCAATTTAACCAACTTGTGCAGTGGCTGGGAGTGTTGAGGATCTAGAAATCTAGAACCAAACTTTGTTCCTCTGACAAGCTTAAAAGGATATCAAATAAGTTTTTGCAGACAAGAAATGGACTGTTCATGCTTATTTGCACCTAAATATCTAATTACATGGTGTTTATCAAACAAAAATGCACTTAACCACATAAATGGTTTTAAATAGTTTGCTTAGGTACCCGAGACATTTGCACAGTACTGTATTTGGGTCCACTGGAAAGAAGAAAGAAAAAGTCAGTCTGGTGCTAAAAT